>NW_004949185.1:11297-11817 GCF_000317375.1 Microtus ochrogaster
TTCAGAGGGCCTAGTTTGGTTCTATGCTGGTTCCCTCACTGTCAGACCAGAGTTAGAAGGCTTCTATTAGCTCAGGTAAGCTGTTTCAGTGGGTATCCCCATCATGGTCTTGACATCTTTGCTCATATTCTCACTCTTCTCTCTCTTTGACTAGACTTTGAGAGCTCAGTCCAGTGCTCCACTGTGGTTCACTGCATCTGCTTCCATCTGTTGCTGGATGAAGGTTCTGTGATGACATTTAAGACAGTCATCAACCTGACTACAGGGCTAGGCCAGGTCAGGCACCCTCTCCACTATTGCTTAGTGGAGATCATCCTTGGGGATTTCTAGCAATTTCTCTAGTGCTAGGTTTCTTGCTAACCTGATAAAGGCTCTCTCAATCAAGATATTTCTTTCCTTGTTCTCCCTCTCTGTCCTTTCCCCAATCTCAACCATCCTGAGCATACAGAAATCTACTTTTTATTGACTTTTATTGAGCTCTACATTTCTCTCTGCTCCCCTCCCTGCCTCTCCCCTTCCC
>NW_004949185.1:12487-14040 GCF_000317375.1 Microtus ochrogaster
GCATTTGCCACCTTACACATCCATGGAGCGATTTACATGGAAAGGGGGCTGCTCACTGCGGAGGGAAAAACTATCAAAAGCAAACAAAAATATTAAAATTGCTAAAAAGCACTCTGGCTTCTAAAACAGCTAACAGTAATGCATTGTCCCGCACATCAGAAGGGAACAGATGCTATCTTGAGGGGAAACAATTTTTTTTCTTTGGTTTTTCAAGACAGGGTTTCTCTGTAGCTTTGGTGCCTATCCCGGAACCAGCTCTTGTAGACCAGGCTGGCCTCGAGAGGGGAAACAATTTAACAGACTGAAAAGCAAAGGAGGCAGCTCTGATCACAGCTACAGTGGCTCTATACATACTTACTGATCCAGGTTTCCTTAGCTTGCCTACCCAGCCAAACTATAATTCAGATGAAGAAACCTGGGCTGCCCAAATAGGGGGAGCCTATAAAAGAGATTGATGATGGAGACTCCCAAAAAAAGAGGTGCTCCTTCCAAGACTATTAGGGAAGTACCTAATCCTAACCTCCCACTTGGGAACCCAAAAACTTAGAGAACTAATCTCTGGATCTTCACTAAAGATTTGGCAAGCAAACTGTCTTATTAATAAAATTGTAAATAACTACAAAGCGTACCAACTGATAAACTCCTATAAAACATAAGGAAAAAGAGGTGCCCAAATACTTGTCCAAGTATGTACTGGAAAATGGACCTTACAAAAGTCAAACCAGGTAAATATAGATATAAATATTTGTTGGTCTTTATAGGCACCTTTTTAGGATGGACTAAAGCTTATCCTACCAGACACGAGACTACCTATGTGGTGGCTAAAAAATGATCCTTAAAATGATCCTTCCCAGGTTTGGCTTCCCACACATGATAGGGTCAGATAATGACCCTGCCTTCATCTCACAGGTAAGTCAGGAAATAACCACTGCACTGGGTGCTGAATGGAAATTACATTGTGCTTACCACCCTCAGAATTCAGAAGAGATTGAAAGAATAAATCAGACCCTAAAAGAGACCCTTACCAAATTAGCCTTGGAGATTGGCATAACTGGGTGACTCTTCTCCCCTATGCCTTGTTCAGGGTGAGGAATTCCCCATGCCAGATGGAACTAACCCCTTTTGAGATAATGTATGGTCTGCCCCCACCCCTTGTGCGTAGCTTGCAGGACGAATTAATCCTGCCTTTGAAAGAGGTGGACCTCTTAGAGAGCCCTAAAGCACTGTCCCAAATACAGGCAGATATCTGGCCTCAGTTGTGACCAGGTATATTCATCCTCCTCTTCCCCTGAGCCCCACAGTTTTGAGCCTGGTGACTGGGTCCTGATCCACAGACACCAATGTAAGTCCCTGAAACCACAGTAAAAAGGACCCTATGTTGTCATCCTAACCACTCCAACTGCTCTCAAAGTGGATGGTATCTCCACCTGGATACACCACTCCCAAGCCAGACATATGGCGCCTATGGCTGAAAAGTCTCCAGAAGGGACCTGAGAGATCTCCAAGCACCCCACCAATCCCCTGAAGCTAAAACTACATCAAAAACCTAAAAA
>NW_004949185.1:16579-17126 GCF_000317375.1 Microtus ochrogaster
ATATTTTATAAACATATGTAACATTGTTTTTTAAACATATATTTTTAATAAAAGCAGTGCCCAAAGTATTAGTGCTTCTTAAGGATTTCTGGATGTAATTCATTTTTTGTTGGTTCTCCTCCATCTCCCTCATCACTCTATCTTTCCTTCATACTCCACTCCTGTAACTTCTCTTCTGCTTTCGTGAGCCATGTGTTCTTCTCATGTAATGTGTTCTTTCTTGAGTTATCATGGACAAGACTGTAGATGGAGGCTGCTCGTTCATTTCCCGGCTACATGGGCCCAAAATAATCACACAGAAACTATATTAATTGCAATACTGTTTGTCCAATGGCTTGAGTGTATTTCTGGCTAAATCTTACATCTTAAATTACCCCATTTCTATTATTTTATATTTTACCATGAGGCTCATGGTTTACTGGTACTAGCACATGGGCATCTTTCTTCAATGGTGGCTGCATGATGTTTCTCTGACTCTGCCTACCCTCGATATCTTTTCCAGCTTGGCTATATCCTGTCAAGCCATTGACCAAAAGCAGCTTCTTTA
>NW_004949185.1:18166-20245 GCF_000317375.1 Microtus ochrogaster
AAAAAATATTCTACAAGGAGAACAGAGAATCCAAATTGGCATGCCTATTAAAGAGGTTGAACCTTCTAAAAATTAAAGAATTCACAATATCCTGATGGTTTCATTTATGATTTTGTTTTAAGTTGATTCTTGTTCTTTCTATGTGGGTATGTTAGCTGCATAAAACAATAGACTTCATTTATGACTGTCACTAAACACATTAAGAACTCCCAGGACCTTTTCGGAAAATCAAAGCATTCTCCATGTGTCCTGTGCAGTCAACATTGCCTTCCCAAAAACCACAAAATAGATGCTGCAGGGAAAACTCATAGGCCAATATGATTAAAAAGTCTTCCATAAGAATTGGCAAATATGCATTTAAAAGTTGTACCTTGGAATTTGTTGGATGTTTTTAATTTTGCTTTGCTGAAGATACTATTAAAATGAAATTGTAAGCCACAGACAAATAAAACATTTGTAAAACACATATGACAGATTGTTGTCAGGGTTTCTGTCCTGCCCGTTTCTCACAATTGTTAATTTCCAAAAACATCACAAAGAGGTCTATATTACTTATAAACTAATTGGCTCATTAGCTCAGGCTTCTTATTAACTTCTAGAACTTATATTAACCCATTATTCTTGTCTATGTTAGCCATGTGGCTCAGTACCTTATTTGGCGAGGCAGTCACATCTTACTTCTTCTGTGGCTGGGTCACAAATTCAGACTAGGACTTGCTTCTTCCCAGAATTCTCCTGTTCTCATTGATTCGCTTCTAATTCCTATCTGGTTGTCCTGCCTATACTTCCTGCCTGGCTACTGGCCAATCAGCATTTATTTAAAATATAATTGAAAGAATATAAACCATTGTCCCACACCACTTCCCCCTCTTAAAAAAAAACACATGAACTCTTAATCTAATATTCTTTGTTGAGCTTTTCTTCTGACCATTAGGCATAACAACTTGTAACAAACACTATAAACAAAGGAAAATAGCCATAGTCCATTTTTTGGGAATGTGGACGTAGTTTTCCAAGCTACTTCGTGCTGGTTGAGGGAACTGAGAAACTTATGGGTATCTAAAGTAAATGTAGAATTATGATTTAGTCCTAACTGGAATATCCTGTGAGGCTTGATCATCTCAGTCAGCATATTGAATCTGTTCTGCATGTAGAACCCAGGCATCCGGGCCATCTGTTCCTACTGGAGATTTCTCATGTGGTCTTTCTTGATCAAACCTGATTTTTCTTAACTCAGAATAAATCCACAGCCTCTAATTTTCTGTGGAAACAAAAGCAAAACCTCTTCTCCAAAGTAACATATTTTTTGACTTCAATTTTAAAGTCAAGGTATTTTCAAAATAACTATCTTAGATTAATTCAGCAGAATTTATAAACAAATATCTTTTAGCAGCTGTTGCTCCTTCGTCAGCATTCAAACAATTCAAAGAAAACATAATAACATACAATATCCAGACTCTCTGTGTATTTTTCATCTTTACGTGGCTTTATTTTAACCTCTATTTCTTTAATTTTTCATTTTTGGCTTTTTGAGACAGGGTTTCTCTGTGTATGTTTGGTTATCCTGAAATTCACTCTGTAGACCAGGCTGTCCTTGAACCCACAGAAATATGTCTGTCTCTGTCTTTCAGATGTTGGGATTGAAGGTGTGTGCCATGACACTTTGAATTCAGAGGTCTGCCCACCTCTGTCTCCCAAGTGTTGGGATTAAAGATGTGTGCCACCACACCTAACTACTCTCTTTCTTTCTTTAATTTGCTAAGTGATATGGTTAAGGTTAAAGCCATTGCTTCGGTGCCTGGATCTAGCCCATTTCTTAGCTTTCTGAGATTCCAGCCTCATGGCAGAGGTACCGGATGTAACCATGTTTATGGCCACAATTCTATGGCATTTCAAGGTCCCTGCCGGCAAGCATGCTGCAGCAGTCTGTTCACAAACCACACTCAAATGATCTGTAGCTGGACCTCCTGCCTGAAAGAGTCAGACTTTGTGCTGGCAGGATGGGCCAGAATGCTGGCATTTTAAAATGGTATGGCTTTTTTCCTGCTAATGTTGAAACCAAAAAGCATGTGATCAGCC
>NW_004949185.1:22072-33187 GCF_000317375.1 Microtus ochrogaster
TGGGATATGTAGTGTTTGTAGGGTGTGTAAAGTGTATAGAGTGTGTGGTGGGTGTAGTGTCTGTAGGATGTGTGGGATATGTAGGGTTTGTAGAATTGCAATGTGTGTTGAGTGTAGGTGTATAGTGTGTAGGTTTGTAGTGTGTGGGGTGTGTAGTGTGTGAAAGGTGTGTAGTGTATGTGGAGTGTATAGGTTGTGTTAGGTATATGGGATGTGTAGTGTGCCCAAGCAGGGCCAAGCTTCATTCCTGCCACTTGTATCTCATTCCGTCATGATGGATGGGTGGGGAAGAGACTGAGGGACCCACAGGGCAACATCCCTAAAGGCTCAGGATGATAGAGCTGCGGGCAGTTTCGAGCCCAAAATAAGGGAATACCGGTCTGTCAAAGGAAGTTTGGAAGGTGTAGATGTGCTTGTTAGTGATGGCATCATAGAAGACGATATCTCCACGGTCATAATCCACGTAGACGCCCACTTTCGTAAGACTGATTGGCAGATTCTCCTGGCTACTGCAATTGGTGATTGGCTGACAGTCAGAGGACGAGACTCTCAGTGCCCACAAGCAGCATGGCTCAGAGTTCTGAATCTGGAAACCCTGAGATAATTGGGCAACCACGCCCACTATGCCAACTCTATCTAGGGGTCCCCGTATTTTCACCTGCCACACCCCACGGCCAGAGGAGAGGCCTGGGGAGCCCCTCACACAGTGGAAAGGATAAAATTGTCGAGGTTTTGCCTGCGTATTCAATGTGCCGTTGACGACATACAAGCTTGCTTTCTTTAGATCCTGAGAAAAGATGAGGTTTGGGTCAGCTGAAGTGGAGTCCAGGGTCATAGGTACTGTGGGAAGATAAAGAAAAGTGAAGAGGGATAGTTTCAGGGCAAGTCCTCCAGCACCCTGCTTTTGAGCTTCTCATGATGTAGCTAGCGGGAGAATTTCTCCTTCAAATTCCAGTCCCTGTCTTCAGAGAAGACTCCTACCTGTTTCTTTGGGTTTTCTGAGAAGGGGGTCTCATATAACCCAAGTAGGGCTGAAATTTTTTGTCTAGATAAGGATGATCTTGAACTTCTCATCTTTCAAACTGCACCTCCCTAGTGCTGGAATTATAGATGTGGGATACCATGCCCATGCTCCCTACTCTCTATCCCAGACCTCAAACTTAACCCCTGATTTTATGACGTTCTGTTCTGTGGGTGCAGAGGGAAGCTCCCCCAGTCCACGTGGTAGCAGATTCATTTCAGGAAGAGTTCTTGAACCAAGGTCATAACACACTGGGCAATTTAGATCTTCTAACAATGAAGATATGTCTTCTCATTTCCACATTTCCTGATTCCATATGGCAGACAATTTGGGCTGCTATGAGAAGTCAAGATTCTGCCTGATTTTCTAAAGCTGGGGTCACCACTAGCCTGACTTTCTAAAATGGAGTTCCTGGGTCCAGGAGGTGACTCAGCTGACAAGGCACGTGCTCCCAAGCCTGACACCTGATTTCAGTCCAGAAACCCACATGGTGAGACACTGACTTCCCCACTCATGTTTTGACTCCCACACATAGGCACGTATGTGTATGCACACGTGAGTACACATGATAGAATGGAATAGAATGGGATCCCTTGATCTACCTCCATCCTTGTATTATGGCTCAGACACTGAATGGCAGTTTATCAAAGCTACAGAGTCTTTGTCTTATTCAAAGGCTAGAGCATCAGTGGTCCTGGCTCTGCTAAGGTTTAGAAAGTGGGAACATTTTAGCCCCTCATTTGGTGTTGCATCTCAGCCTTTGCTGCAATGCTAGTTCTCCTTTGCTGTGTGTGGGGTTGGGGAGATGGCGGATGTGGAAGTGTGCATTAGAGCAAGTGGTCAGGGTCACTGGGGTAGGCAAGAGGCATGACCCAAGCAGATTTTACCCATTTCTGATCCCCAGACTTGGATAAGTTGAATTACTGGTTGCAGAGGGATAGGGACAATGAACATAGAGGAAGACATCAGTAGGAACTTCTATGGTCTTCCAGGGGCATCAGAGTCAAAGAAATTGGAAAAGAGCAGTACTGGGTGAGAATAACCACCACGGGGGCTTGTCTTCTGTTTTGTTAGAGGCACTCATTGCCAGGCATCATGGTGCATACACCTCTAATTCCAGCACTTGGGAAGCTCAGACAGGAGAACTACCATGAGTTCAAAGACAGTCTGGGCTACATGAGACTGTGTCTCAAAAGCAAGCAAGAAAAAAAAGGGACTGGGGAAGGTACTTTGGCTGTGCAGGCATGAAGACATGAGTTGTGATCCCCAGCATCTAAGGACAAAATCTGGTGTGGCCCTGGCACACCTGTAACCCTGGTGCTGAGTAGCAGGGATGACTGGATGGGCATGGGCCTCAGTAGCAAGACAGCCCACACAATCTAGTGAGCTTGAGGTTCAATGAGAGATCTTGTTTATGAAACTAAGGAAGAGTGTGAAAGAAGATGCCTAAGTCTAGCTTACATGAGTACACATGCACACACATGCATGCACACCCGCAACACCCCTATTCACACACCGCACACATGCACACACACACCACACACAGACACATACCACACACACACCACAAACACACAAAAATGCACACACATACAGACTCCACACACACACATACACATACATGCCCATACACACACCACACATAAATGCACACACACATGTGAGTACATGTGCACACAAAAACCACACACACGCACGCACACACGTGCGAGCACACCAGTCAGAGGGAAAAAATGAACTAATAAAACTCAGGTGAGATGGCTTGGCAGGTACAGATACACATGCTTGCTGCCTAAGCCCAAAACTCACATAAAAACCTCATGTAAGGAGAGAATGGTCTTCAGAAAAGAGTCCTTTCACCTCAGTTGTGTATAAGTATGCACACACAACAATGACCAAGAAATGAAATTTTTAAAGGGAAAACCCAAAGGAGGTGGGGGAGCGAGAAGAAAAGGGCAACATCCAGAGATGTGCTGCCCACAACTCTGAGTCTGTCAGTGTGCACAGAGCCCAGCTCACACCCAGCTCCTTCTCCAGGAACACAGGGAAAAGGGCCCAGTTTTGCTCCAGAGCAGTGCTGAAGAGGGTGCTGTCCCACAAAGGAGGCCTCAAAGTGGAAGGGGATGGAATAGGGCTGAGCATTAGGTCCTGCTGAGCTGCAGAGGCACTAGGAGGGGCATAGACCAAGCAGCAGGGTGCACTTGCACACTAGGGGTTTCCTGTTGGGGCTAAGGTTCTGCTGTATCAGAGCTGTGAATGAACAGAACACTTTGACCTGTACACCTAGAGGACCCTTGCTTCTCTAAAGGAAGACCCATGTGCCAAGCAGGAATCCTACCTGAGGTGGGCAAATCTGAGTTATTCTTCTGTAACAGGCGCCCTAAGATTTGAGAGAGAAAACAAATTTTAGGTTAATAACAAGTGGTTATAAATTAAAAGTCATATTGGGGATGAGCAGCAGGTCCTGGCTTTTATCCTGACTACCCTCATCTGAACCAATCAGATGACACCACTGCAGGTATTGTCCTTGTGGATCTCAACTCCTCAGCTCTGCTGGGCTAACCAGGCCTGTTTGGTCAGCTCCAGCTACAGACTGAGCTGCCTGCACCTGAGCCTTGTGCAATGAAGGAATAAATCTATAAATTTCCATTCATTTTGAACATTTTTAATTAGTGGGGTGTCACTATGATTGCCTAAATGTAAAATATTAAAACAATTATGTAAGCTTGTTCTACATTGGTGTTCACACACTGGATCTTCCACCCTCAATCTCCTATTGAAAAGCTATTTTATATTCTTCCCCAAACAGCAGGGTATGCACACACTTACAGTTCTCCATGTCCTTCTTATCCAGGCTGTTCAGGAATGTGCTTTTATCTTCCTTCCATTCAGTGGTCAGGTTGTCTGTGAGAACAGAGTGAAGGAGACGGAGAATCCACAGAGGTTAAGCAGGCAACGGGACCACACAGTGAGGCAATGATTGCTGATGTGGGAAGAGGTGGTACTGGGATTTCTCTCGTAGTCTCAGTGGACCAAGAAAGCAGCAAACAGGGAGAGCTGCCCTAGGGTCTCCCTGAAGTGGCTCTCCAGTACAGCTCAGTCCAGAACAGAAGTATTGGAGCCACAAGCATAAGCCACTGAATTTGGGCTTTTCTAGATGCTATTTTGAAACCCTAAAAGACCAGGGCATGCTGACACTCAGGAAGCTGACACAGCAGGATGACAACTTTTAGTCCACAGTACATAGTGAGTTCCAGTGTTGCAAAAGGAAAGGAAAAGGGAGCTGGAAAGAGGCCTCTGTTATTAACAGCACCGGGGACCCAGTTCAGTTGTCAGCATCCACTGAAACTCCAGATCCAGGTCATCTGGCACCCTCTTCTGACCTCCATGGACCCCAGGCATAGAGGCAATACATGCATATAAAACACCCATACAAATAAAATAAATAAAACTTTTAAAAAGGAAATGAATAAACTGAATTAAATAATAAGTTTTCTTTAGCTCAGAATGTTAAAACATACTGTCATTTCAGCATTTCCAATAAAGGTTGAGTGCTATCTGGGCACTGTGCTGGGTGCTGGAGACCCAGTTACTCAGAAGATCACTGAGGTCTTCCATAAGAGACTACCCTGGACAATATTTCTCTTTGCTTTTGTTTTCATTTCTATATTTTATGCTCCATTTTAATATTATGTCTTTTAGAGACAATGTGTATTCTTTGGGTACACTATGTGTGAATGCTGTGTTTTGGTGCCCAGGGATGGGTACATGTGATAAGCAACAACCAAATTGGTAACATACTTCTAGTCCCATGTTCACCACCAAGTAAACAAGGAAAATTTCTGAGCTAAGAGGTGCTTTGACTCTGGGGATGTAGCTCAGATTGCAGAGTGCTTGTCAAGCAAGCATGAAGTCCCACATTCTATCCTCAGCATTAAACCTAATGAAACACAGCATGAGAAATTTCTGCATAATGGTTCTATGAAGGTACTCAACATTCAGCCTGGGTTCTGAAAGGCTCAGGGGCTGGCACCAGAGTTGTCAGGCAGTATCTAGGTTGATGAAAAGAATCCTGAGGCAGGTAAGCAAAGGAAGTCACAGGCACCTCTTACCTATTAATTCCTTCAGACTTTCTATGATGGACTCGTGTCTTTCTTTTGCTTCACTGATTTTTTTCTCCAGGTTCATAGAAACTGGGGTTGGGTTGTGAAACTCATATTCTTTGTCCCTGTAAAGATATGTTGATCTGAGTGGTAAGTTCAGGGATAGAGTGTGGGCAGGAAGGACCTGGGAGATGGTTCCTGATGAGGAGGCAGAGTGATAAATATAATCTAGAGCCAGGGAGCTGTTTGTCAGGAGGTGTTGACAGAGGTTTCTGTCCTGCCTGGTCCTGCAGTCTTTCAGTCCCAAAGAAACACACAGAAGTCTATATTAATCATAAACTGGTTGGCCTATTAGTTCAGGCTTCTAATTAACTTTTATAACTTACATTAACCCATAATTCTTGTCTGTGTTAGCCACATGGCTTGGTACCTTTCATCAACAAGGCTTTCTCATCTTCCTCTATGTCTGGGTGACACCTACAGAGTGCACCATACCTCTTCCCAGAATTCTCCTGTTCTCGTTGCCCTGCCTATACTTCCTGCCTGGCTGCCCCTCCTATTCTTCCTGACTGGATATTGACCAATTAGCATTTTATTAAACTAGTACAACTGATAAAACTTTGCAAGATATAAGGCCATTGTCCCACAGCAAGGAGGCCAGGACAGGAATGCAGGGATGTATGAGATCAGACCCAAGAAAATGTGGAAAAGGAGACGGGAGATGGATCAGAGAAGAGAGAATGGACAGGAAGTAGGAGGTAGAGTAGGAAACCCAGGGTTCACCCACTTGAGCAAGAGAGGAATATGGGAGGGGAGTGCAGCTGGGAAAGAAAGACTGCTTTTCTGTGTGATTATTTTGGGAGTCTGAGCAGCCAGGAACAAATGAGTGGCCTCAATACAACAAATTGTTGTTCAAGCTTATGACCGTTTAATCACATAAAACCTGAGCAAGCTTAAAAAGTAATTTTAGATACAAAAGAACAGAGTTAAGAATGGCTTCTTGGTAGCCAGCATTTTGCTAGTGGCATGCCACAGGTCCTTTATGAGAGGTCTTCCAAATTCAGAGGTAACATTAAAAAAAAAAGCTGTGTAGTTTTGAAATGGCAGCTTTCTGGACCATGCTACCAGCAGAAACTTGGCTCTTTCAGGAAGCTGAGCATTTAAATGGGGTTTGTGAGCAGTATGCAGCAAGTACTTGGTGGCAGCATGGGCCAACTGGTTATCAGGGTTGAGGTAGTGAGGGTGGCTCCCACCCAACAGTCTCAAAGGCAGTGAAAAACTTCCACCATGTTGGACTGGGCAGAGTAAGCAGGCAGGGTCCTGTTTGTCCTAGCAATGCTGCCACTTAGGTTTTTAATAAGGGCTTAGCATTTTAAGAAATCATCTTGTTCAGAAAAGAATTACAGATACACAATAAGGACAGATTCAGACATAAAAGATCTCTAAATGAGACACAGTGTGTTTAAAAAATGTACGTCCGTGTGGGGAGAAAAGGAAAAGAGAATAGAGAGCTATAAAAGGAAGTAAATGGTTTATAAAAAGCAATAAAATAAAGTCTTTAAAGAGACAGAGTACAGGAGTGCAGACTGTCACAGATTAAAGGAGTAAAGATAATAAAATAAATATTAAAAAGTACTATAGTAAGAAAATAAGCCACGTAAAGATGGAATCTACACAGAGTCTGAATTATGTATATTATTGTATTTTTTTGAATTTTTTGTGAAGGAGCTAAGTACAGAGACGCATTTCATTATATGGACTGCTAAGTTAAGCCTTCAGAATTTGGGTCTAAGGATTTGTTACTGTGGAAAAGAGGTTCTTCTTTTGTTTCCACAGAGGATGAGACCCTGTAGATTGTTTCCAGATGAAAGTGGTTTGATGGACCATCTGAAAGATTTCCATAAAAACCCCAATAAATACTTTGCCCAACAAAATGCAGGAAATAGTCTGGAAAGAACTATGCCAAAATTCCCAAATATTATTTATAATTTTTTTTTACATTTAAAAGGGGATATGATATAGAGATTTGCATTGCTATGGATCTTAGTTTGTTTGTTATACGTATATTTCTGTTCTTGATTAAGGTATTGTGTTTGTGTGGCTCATTTAAAAACCTAATGTATAATAAAGAAATATAGGTTAATAGATAATATCTATAATATTCATATTTCAGTTAGATAGTTATTCTTCAAATCCTTCAGAGACCTTCAGAATATGGCACTTAAAATGTTTTAAAATCTAGATATTTCATTACAATGAGACACGTCTGCTCCTGGAGGAACCAATTACTTCAAGAGGAAGATGGGCACTGAAGAGGCTCCTTATAGCATTGCTTAACCATTTGGGCAAAAACTGTTCTTTCCTGGACTGCTTGATGCTATGCTGTATGAACTAGACATGCAGGGTCCACAGAGAAATTACTGCTGAACTTGCGTAAAAGTGAGACTATCCTTTGGGGTTCCTGCTTCATGAAAGAGTCTGCTAGACATTATGCAGGACACAGAAGAAAGTGACTTTTAAATTGTTAATATGGGAGAAACTGCCTTTGAAATTTCCTCCTTCAGCCTATAGGCTGAAGATGAATGCCCCATGGGTACAGAAGAACTTTGAATGACTGTGCAGACAGCAAGATGTCTCTGTCAATTCTAGAGTTTTGGGAGTTACTTACAATGCACTTCCTGTTTACTTAGGTAATATTATATACTGGAGTCTTTGATGGAGTTGAAGAATAGATAGTTATAGATACAGTTTTCTTTAGTTATGATAAAAGATAAAGTAACTATAAATATTGTAACTATAATTCTTGCTTGATACCTGTTTTGTTATATGTAATTTTACTATGTTAAAGTTAAAATCTTCCTTTTTATTTAAACAGAAAAGGGGAGGTGATGTGGGATCCCTGTCTGTATGCTGTGAATACTATTGGTGAATAAAGAAACTGCCTTGGCCTGTTGATAGAGCAGGGCAGTGCTAGGCGAAGAAAACTAACCTGAAAGCTGGGAGTAAGGGGACAGAGTCAAAAAGAAACCATGGAGCTGATGCCAGAGACAGACATGCTGGAAACTTGTTTGTAGGCCACAAGCTTCATGGCAAAATATAAAATACTGGAAATGGGTTAATACTAGATATAAGAGCTAGCTAGCAATACAGTGATTGGCCAAGCAGTGATTTAAATAATATAGTTTCTGTGTGATTATTTCTGAAGTCTAGGTGGGTGGGAAAACAAATAAGTGGCTTCCTACTACAGATCAGACCCTTGAAAATATGGAAATGAAGATGGGAGATGGATAGAGAAGAGAGAAGGGACAGGGAGTAGGGAGGTAAAGTAGGAAACCCAGGGTCACCCACTTGACCAAGAGGAATATGGGAGGGGAGTGCAGCTGCTCTAACGCTGGGTGTTGGTGACAAGAGCTGTGCCCAGCAGAACACATGCTACTGTGGCCAGCTTGGTCTTCCCCACCTGCAGCCTTAAGAGTTTATAGACAAGTTATTGGAGGATGTGAACATGTTTGGATATATGTTGAATGTTGTATGTGTGATTGAACCAGAAAGCACAGTGCACTTGGGATGCCCATCATACCTGCCCAAGACGTTTTTGATGCCCTGAAAGAGAAAGAGAAAACAATGTCAGAGCTTACCGAGTCACAGGTACCAAGAAGGGGTTCAGACTCAGCTGGAGGCAGAGTGAGAACACCCCAGTTTTCCACCCTCTGTTTTCTCTCTCTGTCTTTCTGTCTCTGTTGTCTCTGGCTGGCTGTCTTTGTTCTTTTCTCTTCCCCCCCCCCCAATTCATTCTGAACTGCTACCTCCAAACTCCTGATATAGTTGGGATAGTGTTTAAACCTCAGGAGAAACAGAGTGAGGAGAGAAGAGTGACATTTGGGAGATGGGTGTTGCTCTGATATAGAACCAGGGAGCTCAACTTGGCAGTGTTAGGACAAAGGTCTTGTGTGTCCTATTATTCCTCCCTCTTGGTTTTGTTTGTTTGTTTTTATCAGAGACAGTTTAATGTATCTCAGGCTGGCTCGAATTCCCTGTGTAGCCAAGAACAGTCCTGAACTACCGAATCTTCTGTGTCTGACTCCTGAGCGCTGAGAGGGCAGGAATGCACTAACACCTCAGTACCCCCCACCAATCAATTTTTAATATTTTAAATCTAAATTTAAAACTTGAAGCATTATAAATACAACTTTATTGATTTAGTAGGATTAACTACATTTTACCTAAGCAATTGATGATTTAGCATCTAAACTGAGATGTTCAAAATAAACAAGAGTTCAAAGACTCAGAACTAAAAAAAAAAAAACTCTTACAAATATGGAATAGCTCACAAATATGTCTAAAGAGGCTGAAATAATTACATTTGGAATATTGGATTAAATAAATTGTTAAAGTGTTTTACTAAAATTACTTTTATCTAATTTTTTTCCTGCTTGGCCTGGAATTCCATTTGTGAGCCAGGTAGACTTTGTACTCACCTCTCCCACCCAAGTGCTGGGATTAAAGGTATACTACTATGCCTGATTCTTTTTTTTCTTTTTAATATAGTTACTAGAAATATATCTTGAAATATAGCTCTTTTTATTGGGTTTTATTTTTAAGATTTATTAATTTTTAAGAATAATGTGAAAAAGATTTTATTATTTTAAGTTTTTATTTATAAATATTTTTTTTATGTATGAGTGCTATGGATATGCCCATATGCCAGAGGTGGGCATCAGATCCCATTACAGATGGTTGTGAGCTGCCATATGGTTGCTGGGAATTGAACTCAGGACCTGTGAAAAAGCAGACAGTGCTCTTAACCAATGAGCCATCTCTCCAGCCCTATTCTCATTATTTTTAATTTGTGTATATATGTGTGTCTGTGTGTGGGCATGTAAATGAGAATGCAGGTACCCTACAAGGCCAGAGTGATCAGATCTGGATCTGCAGTTACAGAAGGAGGTCAGAGGAAAATGTGTGGGAACTGGCCCTGTTCTTCCACCGTGTGGGTCTTGGGATTGGTGGCAAGCGCCTTTGCATGAGTCTGAGAGATGCTTTTAAGTAACATATGTGTCCTACATTACAATTCTAAACTGCGAGCTAGATGCAGTGGCACATGAAAGGAGTTGGAAAGAGTAGTATTTCAGTGTTACCCTTGATCACATGACCTTTGTCCTAAAATTGCCAGGCTGCCTGGGCTGCCTGAGATCCTGCCTCAAAGAACAAGATCAAAAAGCCCTAGATTTTTTTGTGGCTCTCTTCCTTTTTCTTTTCCTCCCTTCTTTCCTTTCGTGTGTGTGTGTGTGTGTGTGTGTGTGTGTGTGTGTGTGTGTGTGTGTGTGTGTCCAGGCTAGCCTTGAACTCTAGTGTTCTGGGGAAGACTCTTTACTCTGGAGTGCTAGAATTACAGAGGTGAGAAACCACGCCCAGCTGTTTGAGATAGTGTCTTGATCTTTGTTCCTGTTAGCCTTGGACTAGTAACAATCCTCCTGCCTCAGTGTCTTGAGTGATGAGAGGAGCTTTGATTAGGTCAGTGGTTCTCAACCTTCCTAATACTGCAGACATTTAATACAGCTCCTCATGTTGTGGTGACCTCCAACCATAAAATCATTCCCATTACTACATCATAATTGTAATTTGCTACTTTCATGAACTAGAATGTAAGTATCTGATATTTTCCGGTGGTCTTCGGTGGCCCCTGTGAAAGGGTTGGTGGATCCCCCAGAGGGATCAAGACCCACAGGTTGAGAACATTTGAGTTAGGTGAGGCAGGGTTGGTGGATTAGTTCAGGAAGGCAATAAAAAGAAATAAAGAAACCACACCTCATACATGAGGGTTATTAAAAGAAAAGGCGTGGTGGGTGAGCACTGGGCCTTGGGGTGCAACAGCATTAGAGAGGAATGGTACAGTAAGTCGGAGACAATACAAATGGACCCTTTTGGGGAGCAACAGGCATCGATCGCTTTAAAACCTGACAGGAGCCTCAGGCAAATCCCCAGAGAAAG
>NW_004949185.1:34752-37765 GCF_000317375.1 Microtus ochrogaster
CAGAGACAGAGACAGAGAGAAAGAGAGAGGGGGGGGACTCTTCTCAGTTTAGCTGCCTTCATACTGAATTTCCCATGGATGGAGCTGGAGAGATGATGCAGGGGTTAAGAATGCTTACTGCTCTTCCAGAGGACCTGAATTCAGTTCCCAGCACCTATGAAGAGCGGCTCACAAATATCTGTATTTCCAGTTCTTCCGGTTTCTGCTAGGATATACACACACATGACTTTCACTCACACAGACACATACACATAGATAAAAGTAATGCAGAAACCTTTTTAAAAAGTAAACAATATCAAAATCAGGTGGAGACATTTGGTGGTGTCATAGTCTCTTGTATTTTCTTACTGTGTGATCAGTCTCTAGTAAAAAGGGGCTTGTGTGAGCCAGTGTGTGTGTGAGCCAGTGTGTGTGTGTGTTTCTGTGTATAGTGTGTCTGTGTGTACAGTCCTTACAAAGCCTGCTGTGGGTGGAGGAGCAGAAGCCCTCCTAGTTCACTGGAGGAGCACCCAGGCAGGTAGGTCCGTACAGCTCAGGAGCAAGGCTCAGGCACTACACCTTCTGCTCTGCCCTGGCCATCTTGTCAGCAGGACTTTGTTCCAGCCTGGTGTATAAGGAGTGCTCAGACATTTCCTCAACAGAGATGCTTAACTTTCTCAGAAGTGTTTGGAGTGAATATTTCTTACCCTGAACACCTGCATTGCTCCTTCACATTCCTTTTTCTTTTTAATTATTTCCTCATCCTTTTGCCCCAAGATCTGGACCTGTGTCTCAATCTGCACCTGTGGGGAGAGGATGCTTCCATCAGGGTCTGCTTCTAGGAAGGCAGGGAAGATATCCCAGGGTACTGATGTTATTATTAGCAGCCCCCCCCCTTTCTTTCTCAGGGATCAACCCAATTTTCTCCTTGTATTTTGTGATCCTAGGGTCAAAGTCAAGTCCTCAGACTTGGTGGCAAGTGCCTTTAGTCTCTGAATTATCTCCCCTGCCCCCAAAGTACTATTCTGATTATTCCTCTTGCCTTGAGTACAGATTGGAATTTCCCAGAACCTGGGTCTTTGAGCTCACTGGGCCCAGCTGCAAACTGCCAATTAAAGTGTTAAGAGTGCAGCAGTCGGTGCCAACAAGATGGAAAAGGCAGCAGTTCCCAGGTCCCCAGGGAGTTCTACTCTGCTGAGCTGGGGACAGAGAAGGAGACAGGTGCCTACCTTGTAGTTCTGGGCAGCCTCATCTATCAAGGTAACTTCATGGGTTTTGTGGTCCTTGGAGTCACGACACACCAAGCAGAGGAACTCTCCATCTTTCTCACAGAAATAATGGAACTTTTCCTTGTGCTCCGGACATCTTGGCACTTCTTCTGATTGGTCCTCAGCAAGATCCATAGCCTGGATTTTCTCTGCAAGACTAGCCAACTGCTTATTGGGCCTGAATGCATTCTTATCCACAGGGAGTTTGCAGAGTGGACATTGGGGGTTTTCTGTAGCTGTAGTTTTCTGATTGATGCATTGCAGGCAGAAGTTGTGCCCACAGTCAGTGATGACAGGATCCCGTAGAATTTCCTCACAGATGGGGCAGGTCACATCCTCCAGTAGTTTGCTGACCCACTTTAGGCTTGCCATGACGGAGCAGCAAGGCTAACTTGATATGTGAAAGCCCAGAAGTCCGAGGCAGGTGCCAGTACCGGCAAGAGGAAATGAAGCAGGAAGCAGAGGCTCAAGAGCCTCTCAATTGGAAGACTAGAGAAGGACAAATGAAGAGGGGGTAGAGTAAATAACAACAGAGAAGAGGAAAACTTATGGGGAATATTGTAAAGAGAAGAAAACAGATGGTCAGTCCTTCCTCACCGTCTCTCAAGAACAAACAGACACTGTGAGTGTGAGTTCCTGCTTCCTAAAACGTAGAGCAAGGATTCCTGGACCTTGAACTAATTATCATTACAAAGCAGTTGTCTGATAAAAGAAGACCCAAGTGTCAAAGTTCACTCTACTACAGGTAGGGAGTGGAGAGGCTAAGTGTCATTTCAGGGAGGTGTGCTAACCCCCTAGATCTCTTACTTCCCCCACCTGTCCTCTGTTGGTTTTTTTTTTTCTCCCTGTCTCTGAGCCATCCTCTGTTCTGTTTGATCTACCAGTTTCTTCCTCTGTCTCTGTCCTTTTTAGAATCCCAGCTTGCCTGAATTCCTTTATCTCCACTAGGACATTATCAGCTGGTGTAATCCATGTACCCTTCAGTAGCTCAATACTTCACTTCTTAACCATTTCTCTTACTTTTTTGTCCCCAGGAGAAAACTGCTTCTTCCTTCTTCTCTGTAAACCCCGGTCTCTTCCCTCCATCTTTGGAGGTCCCATCCTAAGCCTTGACCCCTACCCAGAGGAAGGTCAAGACAGCCCACCAGGGACTGGAGAGATGGCTCAGAGGTTAAGAGCACTGGCTGCTCTTCCAGAGGACCTGAGTTCAATTCCCAGCAACCACATGGTGGCTCAAAACCATCTGTAATGAGATCTGGCGCCCTCCTCTGGCGCGCAGGCATACATGGAGGCAGAATGTTGTATACATAATAAATAAATAAATATTTTTTTTAAAAAGCCCACCAAAATCTTGAGCAGTCTATTTAAACTGCTTCCACGGAACGTTCCCTTGTGGTCTTTTTCCTCTTCCCCAGGTGGCCACGATCACAGATTCCTGGTTCCCCCTCTGGGCCTCCCAAGAGCACAAGAACTACCACACCTGGATATTTTTTAATTTGGCTAATTGTCATTTGGCTTGATTTGGATTTTTGTGTTGGCAGAGAGCTTGCGTTAGGAAAATTTCTAACTTCTTGGAGGTCCCACCGGGTAGGGTGGCCTTTCCATGTGGCCATAGGCCACACATTAACAGCTCCCTAGTCCACAATCTGAGCTCTCCACGCCACGCTAAAACCAGCTCCTGGGCTACAGTGGCTGCATATTGGTGAGTCCCTATTTTTTTGTCTATGTTATAGGGTTTTGGGGAACCTATTCGTACTTACTTTTGT
>NW_004949185.1:39155-39706 GCF_000317375.1 Microtus ochrogaster
AAGTGCACTCCAGTAAAGCGTGATCTGAGAAGAATCCTCGTGTCGTGGTCGTTCTTTCTCGCTGGTCGAGGAGTTCGCCGCAGTTGGCGCCGAAACCCGCGATCTTTGGCTGCCAGGCGAAGGGCGGAGAGGATTCAGAACTCAACACGCGGAGTGGTGACGTCAGTATGCTGATTGCAGTCAACGGGTGCACCAAATAATCCTCAAGGTAAAAATTGGGGGTCCACAACAAAAGCGGGTTTTCTACTCTCGCCGGTAAAAGGCAGAGTGGATGTAATAGAGCTGCGACCAAAGCAGAAGGTTTAAAGTGTCCGCAACAAAAGCGGGTTTTCTACTCTCGCCGGTAAAAGGCAGAGTGGACGTAATAGAGCTGCGACCAAAGCAGACAGTTTAAAGGGTTTTCTGCTCTCGCTGGTAAAAGGCAGAGTGGAATTGGTAGAGCCGTGACCAAAGCGGACGGTTTAAAATGAGGGCCACGACCAAAGTGGACGGTTTAAGAATGGGATTTTAAAATGGGTGCTTCAACATCACACCTGATTTTTCTGGCTCTT
>NW_004949185.1:51116-51756 GCF_000317375.1 Microtus ochrogaster
ACTACTGCTCAGAGGAGATCATCCTTGGGGATTTCTAGCAATTTCTCTAGTGCTAGGTTTCTTGCTAACCTGATAAAGGCTCTCTCAATCAAGATATTTCTTTCCTTGGTCTCCCTCTCTGTCCTTTCCCCCATCTTGACCATCCGGAGGAAGCAAAATTTTTTTTTTAAACTGATTTTTATTGAGCTCTACATTTCTCTCTTCTCCCCTCCCTGCCTCTTCTCTCCCCTTAAACCTTCTTCCAAGGTCCCCATGCTCTCAATTTACTCAGGAGATCTTGTCTTTTTCTACTTTCCATGTAGATTAGATCCATGTTTGTCTCTCTTAGTGTCTCATTGTTGTGTAGGTTCTCTGGGATTGTGACTTATAGGCTGGTTTTGTTTGCTTTATGTTTAAAACTCACTTATGAGTGAGTACATGTCTCAAGCAGAAAGTGGCCAGATATTTTCCAATGGGCTGTTGATGAAGTGTGGCTGTTGTTCTTTTGAAAAACTACAACTCCCAGACACCTCCTGGACTATGGATACCTGTGCACACACCTGCACGCAGGTATGGGACATCCTTCCCAGATACCCTTGCGCTCCCCGTTAAAAGGCAGGGCCACACGAGGCTCTCTCTCTCTCGTTTGCCTTTCCTCGTG
>NW_004949185.1:51856-55945 GCF_000317375.1 Microtus ochrogaster
TGTGTTTCCCTCCCCCATTAAAGTGGACCCACGTGGGAGCCGCCGTGTCGTGTCTGTGTTTGTTCCGCCGTGTGTGTCTGTCCTGTGCCCCGTGTTCAAGAAGAACACCCCTGTATTTTTTATTTTTTTTAAGAAGAACAGTGGCCACTTCCAATCCTGTCCTAATATGAAGCGCAGTAATGAAAAGCCTTGTGGTTAGTATCTGGAGAGTCTACTGTCTTCTTTATTCATGGAAAGAAGCATGTGTATGGTGTATAGGTTGTGTGGTGTGTGTAGTGTGTTTAATGTGTGTAGGGTGTGTGGGTTGTGTAGGGTGTGTGGGGTATGTACAGTGTGTAGTTTGTGTGGGGTATATAGGGTGTGTACGGTATGTGGGGCATGTAGTGTGTGTGTAGGGTGTGTAGAGTTTGTGGGGTATGTAGTGTCGGGGGGGTGTGTGGGGTATGTGGAGTGTGTAGGTTCTGTGGGGTGTGTAGTCTGTGTAGGGTGTGTAGAGTCTGTCGGTGTGTAGTGTGTGGGGGTGTACTGTGTGTAGGGTGTGTTGTATGTGGGGTGTGTACTGTGTGTAGTGAGAATAGGGTACGTGGGGTATGGAGGGTGTGTACAGTGTGTGGGGTGTGCAGTGAACCTGAGCAGGGCCAAGCTTCATTCCTGCCACTTGCATCTCATTCGATCATGAGGAATGAGTGGGGAAGAGACTGAGGGACCCACAGGGGTACAGTCCTAGAAGCTCAGGGTGATAGAGCTGCGGGCCTTTAGGAGCCCAAAAAGGGGGAAGACCTGTCTGTCAAATGAAGTTTGGAAAGTGTAGATGTGTTTGTTAGTGATGGCATCGTAGAAGACGATATCTCCACGGTCATAATCCACATAGACGCCCACTTTCTTGAGACAGATTGAGAGATTCTCCTGGATATTGCAGTTGGTGATTGCCTGACATCCAGAGGACGAGATCCGCAATGCCCACAAGCAGCATGACTCAGAGTTCTGAATCTGGGACCCCCGAGGCAACTCGGCGACTACGCCCACTATGCCAACCCTATCTGGGGGTCCCTGGATATCCACCTCCCACAACACACGGCCTGAGGAGAGGCCTGGGGAGCCCCTCACACAGTGGAAAGGATAGAATTGTCGAGGTTTTGCCTGCGTATTCGATGTGCCGTCAACGACATACAAGCTTGCTTTCTTTAGATCCTGAGAAAAGGTGAGGTTTGGATCAGCTGAAGTGGAGTCCAGGGTCATAGGTTCTGTGGGAAGATAAAGAAGAGTGAAGAGGGATAGTTTCAGGCCAAGTCCTCCAGCACCCTGCTTTTGAGCTTCTCATGATGTAGCTAGCGGGAGAATTTCTCCTTCAAATTCCAGTCCCTGTCTTCTGACAAGACTCCTGCCTGTTTCTTTTGGTTTTCTGAGAAGGGGATCTCATATAAATCAAGCAGGGCTGAAATTTTCTGTGTAGCTAAGGAATATCTTGAACTTCTCGTCTTTCAAACTGCACCTCCCTAGTGCTGGAATTATAGGTGTGAGATACCATGCCCATGCTCCCTACACCCCCTCTCCAGTACCTCTCCCCGCTCTCCATCCCCAGGCCTCAAACTTAGCCCATGGTTTTATGAGGTTCTTCTCTGTGGGTGCAGAGTAAAGCTCCCTGAGTCCATGTGGTAGTAGAATCATTTCATACAGAGGCCTTGAATCAAGGTCATAACTCCCTGGACAATTTGGATCTTCTAACAATGAAGATACGTCTTCTCCATTTCCAGATTTTCTGGTTCCCATATGGTAAACAAGAAAGACCGTGTGTCAAGCAGGAATCCTACCTGAGCTGAGCAACTCTGAGTTATTCTTCTGTAACAGGCACCCTAAGATTTGAGAGAGAAAACAAATTTACATTAATAACAAGTGGTTATAAATTAAAAGTCATATTCGGGATGAGCAGCTGATCCTGGCTTTTATCCTAACTATCCTCAAAGCTGAACCAATCAGATGACATCATTACAGGTCTTGTCCCTGTGGATCTCAACTCCTCAGCTCTGCTGGGTTAACTAGGCCTTTAGAGCAGCTCCAGCTACAGATTGAGCTGCCTCCACCTGAGCTTTGTGCAATGAAGGAATAAATCTATAAATTTCCATTCATTATGAACATTTCTTAATTAGTGGAGGTGTCAATATGATTACCTAAATGTAAAATAATAAAACAATTCTCTAGGCTTTTTCTTCATTGATGTTCACACACATTGGACCTTCCACCCTCAATCTCCCATTGAAGAGAGATTTTGTATTCTTCACTTTCCCCAAACAGCAGGGTATGCACACACTTACAGTTCTCCTTGTCCTTCTTATCCAGGCTGTTCAGGAATGTGCTTTTATCTTCCTTCCCTTCAGTGTTCAGGTTGTCTGTGAGGAGAGAGTGAGGGAGATGGAGAATCCACAGAGGTTAAGCAAGCAACAGGGATCACATAGTAAGGCAATGATTGCTGATGTGGGAAGAGGTGCTACTGTGATTTCTCTCATAGTCTCAGTGGACCAAGAAGGCAGCAAACAGGGAGAGTTGCACTAGGGTCTTCCAGAAGTGCCTCTCCAGTATAGCTCAGTCCAGAGCAAAAGTGTTAGGAGCCACAAGCATAAGCCACTGAATCTGGGCTTTTCTAGATGCTATTTTGGAACCTCAAAAGACCAGGGCATGCTGACACAGGAGGATGACAACTTTTAGTCCACAGTACATAGTGAGTTCCAGTGTCTCAAAAGGAAAGGAAAAGGGAACTGGAAAGAGGCCTCAGTGGTTTACAGCACCAGGGACCCAGTTCAGTTCTCAGAATCCACTGAAACTTCAGTCCCAGGGCATCTCTTCTGACCCGCTTCTGACCTCCATGGACACCAGGCATATACACAATACATGCACACAACATCCATACAAATAAAATAAATAAAACATTTTTAAAATGAGTAAAATGAATTTAATAATATGTTTCTTTTGCTCAGAGTGTTAAAACTGCCACTTCAGCATGTCCAATAAAGGTTGAGTCTACCTGGGCACAGTGCTTATGTTGGAAGATCACTGAGGTCTTCCTCAGAGACTACCCTGGACAATGTTTTTGTTTGCTTTTGTTTTCACTACTATATTTTATGCTCTATTTCAACATTAAGTCTTTCAGAGTCAATGTGTATTCTTTACTTACACTATGTGTGAATGCTGTGTTTTGATGCCCAGGGGTACATGTGATAAGCAACAACCAAATTGGGAACATAATTCTAGTCCCATGTTCACCACCTAGAAAACAAGGAAAATTTCTGAGCTAAGAGGTGTTTTGACTGTGGGGATGTAGCTCAGATTGCAGAGTGCTTGTCAAGCAAGCACAAAGTCCCACATTCTATCCTCCGCACTAAACCTGATACAACACAGGATGAGGAATTTCTGCATAATGATTTTCTGAAGGTACTCAGCATTCAGCCTGGGTTCTGAAAGGCTCGGGAGCTAGAACCAGAGACATCAGGCAGTATCTGGGGTGATGGAAAGAATCCTGAAGCAGGTAAGCACAGGAAGTTGTAGTCACATCTTACCTGTTAATTTCTTCAGACTTTCTGTGATAGACTCATGTCTTGCTTTTGCTTCACTGATTTTTTTCTCCAGGTTCAAAGGAATTGGGATTGGATTATGAAATATAAATTCTTTACCCCTGTGAAGATATGTTGATCTTAGTGCTAAGTTCAGGGATAGAGTGTGGGCAGGAAGGACCTATGAGATGGTTCTGGGTGTGGAGGCACAGTGATAAATACAGTCTAAAGCCAGGGAGCTGAGTTCGGGGGGTATTGACAGAGGTTTCTGTTCTGCCTGGTCCTGCTGTCTTTCAGTCCCAAAGAAACACACAGAGGTCTATATTAATCATAAACTGGTTGACCTATTAGCTTAGGCTTCTTATTAACTCTTAAACTTACATTAACCCATAATTCTTGTCTGTGTTAGCCACATGGGTTGGTACCTTTCATCAGCAAGGCATTCTCATTGTTGTAATAGGAGCAGCGGGGCTGCGTCCCCACCACCCAGCCGCCTGCACGGCTAGCTTTATACCCGAAATAATTACATGGAAACTGTATTCTT
>NW_004949185.1:66722-68231 GCF_000317375.1 Microtus ochrogaster
GCAGAAACCTTTAAAAAAAAAAGTAAAATCAAAATTAGGTGGAGACATTTGGTGGTGTCATAGTCTCTTATCTTTTCTTACTGTACAATCAGTCTCTAGTAAAAAGGGGCTTGTGTGAGCCAGTGTGTGTGTGTTTTCCTGTGTGTAGTGTGTCTGTGTGTGCACGCGTGGTCCTTACAAGGCCTGCTGTGGGTGGAGGAGCAGAAGCCCTCCTGGTTCAGTGAAGCAGCACCCAGGCAGGTAGGTCAATACAGCTCAGGTGCAAGGCTCAGGCACCACACCCTCTGTTCTGCCCTGGCCATCTTGTCAGCAGGATTTTGTTCCAGCTTGGTGTATAAGGAGTGCTCAGACATTTCTTCAACAGAGATGCTCAACTTCCTTAGACATGTTTGGAGTCAATATTTCTTACCCTGAACAGCTGGATTGCTCCTTCACCTTCCTTTTTCTCTTTAATTATTTCCTTGTCCTTTTGCCCCAAATGCTGGACCTGTGTCTCAATCTGCACCTGTGGGGAGAGAATGCTTCAGTCAGGTTCTGCCCCTAGGAAGGCAGGGAAGATATCCCAGAGTACTGATGTTATTATTAGCAGCCCCCCCCCTTTCTTTCTCAGGGATCAACCCAATTTTCTCCTTGTATTATGTGATCCTAGGGTCAAAGTCAAGTCCTCAGACTTGGTGGTAAGTGCCTTTAGTCTCTCCCCTGCCCCCAAAGTACTATTCTGATTATTCTTCTTGCCTTGAGTACAGATTGGAATTTCCCAGAACCTGGGTCTTTGAGCTCACTGGGCTCAGCTGCAAACTGCCAATTCAAGTGTTAAGAGTGCAGCAGTTAGTGCCAATCAGATGGAAAAGGCAGCAGTTCCCAGGTCCCCAGGGAATTCTACTCTGCTGAGCTGGGGACAGAGAAGGAGACAGGTGCCTACCTTGTAGTTCTGGGCAGCCTCATCTATCACGGTAAGTTCATGGGTTTTGTGGTCCTTGGAGTCACGACACACCAAGCAGAGGAACTCTCCATCTTTCTCACAGAAATAATGGAACTTTTCTTTGTGCTTCTGACATCTTGGCTCTTCTTCAGATTGGACCTCAGCAGGATCTATAGCTAGGAATTTCTCTGCAAGACTAGCCAACTGCTTATTGGGCTTGAATGCATTCTTATCCACAGGGAGTTTGCAGAGTGGACATTGGGGGTTTTCTGTAGCTGTAGTTTTCTGATTGATGCATTGCAGACAGAAGTTGTGCCCACAGTCAATGGTGACAGGATCCTGTAGAATTTCTATGCAAATGGGGCAGATCACATCCTCCAGTAGTTTGCTGGTCCGCTTTAGGCTTGTCATGATGAAGCAGCAAGGCTAACTTGATATGTGAAAGCCCAGAAGTCCGAGGCAGGTGCCAGGACTGGCAAGAGAAAATGAAACAGGAAGCAGAGGCTCAAGAGCCTCTCAATTGGAAGACTAGAGAAGAACAAATGAAGAGGGGGTGGAGTAAATAACAACAGAGAAGAGGAAAACTT
>NW_004949185.1:69118-75412 GCF_000317375.1 Microtus ochrogaster
TACCAAGGCTGAGTGACCACAAACGAAACTGACTAAGTCTCTCTCTCTTCTCATTTTATATTACCTCTAGTACTGGGATTAAAGGTGTGAGACACATACACCTGGATTTGTTTCTGCATTATCCTGTGTAGTCCAGGGTGGCCTTGAACTCACAGAGATACATCTGCCTCTGTCTCCCAAATCCTGGGGTTAAAGGTGTGTGTACCATTTCCTGACCGTTTGTGGCTTTAGCTTTGCCTCTTGTCTTTAGGCAAGATTTATTTACTAAAATACAAATAATATACCACTATAACCACCCAGCTACTTATATCTTTAATAGTTACGTATTTTTATTTATAAGAGTATTTTGCCACAAGTATGTATGTGCACCATATGTATGTCTGGATCCTGTGGATGTCAGAAGTGGGGTAGGAAGGCCTGGAACTACAATTACAAATGGTTGTGATTCACCATGAAGGTGCTGGGAGCCAAGCCTGGATCTTAGACAACAAGTGTTCTCCACCCTTGAGCCGTCTTTTCAGAACTTTATTTATGTTTTATAACACACAGTCCAGGTGGTGGGGAAAAAACACAGAGTCCAGTTAGTACCAACCATCTGCAAATGATGTGGGACATCCTCTGTAGCAGGGGCAACTACAGTTCCACAACCCCAAAGACAATGACTGTCCTTCCCCAGCACCCATCAGCTGCCAATGGCTCCTCAGAGTGAGGTGGGGAGTTAGGAACCCTCTCCCCTCCAGCTGGAATCTTGGCTGACCTCATCTTGTACAGGCAACCACAGCTGACGGGTTCATGAGTGTGAGGTCGTTGCCAGGTCGCACAAGGCTGTGGCTGATCTTGTGGTTATAGCCCCAACAACCATTCATTCTGATTTCCTGGGGACAGTCCTAGGTTTACTTCTGTCCTGATATAAATATCAACAGCACTTCCGTTCATTCTCAAAAGTATCCACTCGTGAGACAGCGGTCACGTCGATTATAGCAACTGCTGAAAGCTATACACTGTCAGAAGAACACCCTTTTCTGTGTGTTTCAATTTAACGTTGAATTAAAGTAAATGTCTGTGTAAGGATTTATAGCTTGAATTCACACTCAGTTGTCAGATCTAGAGGTAAATTTATTTTTAAATTAAATTATATCTTTAATTTAAAATTTTTATCTTTAGATATTAATACTTCTTTTAGTGTATAGATAGGTCTTTTGCTTGCAAGTCTGTGAACCACATGCAATATTCCTGAAAGACAGAAGAGGGCATCAGATCTCCTGGGATTGGAGATACATATGGTTGTGAACATTGGGTACTGGAAATCTAACCTGGTTCCTCTGGAAGAGCAGTAAATGCTCTAAACCACTGATCCATCCCTCTAGCTCCCAGAATTTAATTTTCAGGCAAGTTTTGTTAAGAAATAACAACTGCAGGAGAAGACACATGCAAGGAGAAACCATGGGCCTGCCCAGCACTGTTACAGTGAGCAAATACAGGGTGGGCTATGAGAGTGGCAGAGACAGAATGGTCACATCCTGTGGAGAGAGGCAGATCTGAGGACGTAAAGGCAGTGAGGAGCGGCCTAGGTAGGTGGCTTGCTTGCCACCTTGGGCTTTGGTAATTTCTGGGTCAGGGCCACTGCCAAGACCCATGTCTCCTGCAGCTGCAGTCTGTGATGATGTCCATGGTTCCTGTTACCACCGAAGGCAGAGTGGATTGGGATGCACAGAATTATCACCCTCACCCCTTTCTGGCCGCAACACTAGGGAGAACTGGTCTTATTCCTCACGAGCAGCCACACTCAGGAGAGTGGATCCTGCACTTCACCTGAGCAGCACAATAGAGCTGACCCTGTCCTCAGGGGCATAGGAAAGCTGGCCCTGCCCCTTTCACCAACTCTAATCCTCAAGAGAGCAGGCCCTGTGCCGGCTCAGTGCCAGGTGGGAGAGCCGGCCCCACCTCTCACCAGCTGCAGCACTCACGAGAGTGGCCTTGCCTGGGCAACACAACAGAGCTGGCCCTGGTGGCTGAGGTATGGCTGAGCCGGCCCTGAGGGTGTGAAAACAGGAGAACCAGCAGCACCCGTTTCCCTGCTGCATCATGAACTAGCCAGAGCAATGCTGGAAGGTTCACCCCTATGGTAACGGTCAGGGAGAACGGGCAGGCTGGCCCACACTGCAACCACCCAGGCCCAGAATCAGGGCTCTGAACTGGCCCACCCTAGCATCTACCCCATCTATTATCTGCTGGCTAGATAAAGCTGCAGGATCTTCACAACACAGGGCAACAGCAGGCTATTCAAGAGGAGTCCCAGCATCAACAGTGCAGCAGAAACCAGAGGCCTCGAACCAGACCAGTGACTCTTTGCAATGAACATTTGCAAGTACAGATGTATGGGCTAAAGGTTAAACTGTGGGACTCACTGAGCCACACTACAGTTCCCACAATGAGATTTTCCCTTTTCTTTCTTTTACTTTCTTATTAAATTGTATTTCATCTTATTTTAGTGGGGGAGGTTACAAAGGGTGGATACATAAGAATACGTAAGGATGGGGAGATGAATGGGATTGAGGTGCATGATGTGAAAACCACGAAAAGTAAATAAAGTTAAAAAACAGAAGAATAAAGAAATAAAGAAAGGAAGGAGAGAGAGAGAGAGAGAGAGAGAGAGAGAGAGAGAGAGAGAGAGAGAGAGAGAAAGAGAAAGAATTGCAATGCCCTAATGAGGGTAACTATCCCTACCGCTGCCTATTTTATCCTGGCTCCCCAGGCCTGGATTGCATGTTCTGATTTACAGATTTCTTCTGTATGTCCTGTTTCACTTAAGTCTCTCCTCTAAACCAGAAATCCTGTTGTCCAGGAAACTGACCATGTTTCAGAACCACCTAGAGTGTGAAAGATTCACCAAGACACCAAGGTAGACACGCCTGTCATCCCATCCCTTGGGAAGCAGAGGCGGGAAGATGAGGAGGTTGTCCTGAACTGCACATGTCCCTGTCTCAGAAAATAAAAAGTGGGCTGGGAAACGGTTCAGTGCTCATTGGTACATACTGTCCTCACGGCGGACTCTATCTCTCCAGCCCGTTTAGAGTTATCGTACATGGGATGTCAGGGCACTTGCCAGCTCCTTTTGTTTCTTCAACCTCATACATTGCTGTTTCAAGGAAGTATATACTACCACTCTTGTTGACAAAGGTGAGTCCAATAGCAAGACTCATACCGACACACACTCCAGGAACTACAGCCCAGATGTCCACATTCCTGGTGTGCTTTCCGGAAGTGCCCTAAGATTGCAAATAAAGATGGTTTGCTTGGTGAATGACTAATTACCTCAATACATTTTGGGCTAATTGGGTTTTTGTTTTTAAAATATTTATTTATTTATTGAATATACAGTGTTCTGCCTGCATGTCTCCCTGCAGGACAGAAGAGGGCACCAGACCTCATTACAGATAGTTGTGAGCCACCATGTGGTTGCTGGGAATTGAACTCAGGACCTCAGGAAGAGAAGTCAGTGCTTTTAACAGCTGAGCCATCTATCCAGCTCCCTTGTGTGTTGAATTTTTAGGAGATGTTGAGAGCTTCTGACACAAGCTCCATGACCCTGGAAGTGAAGGCTGACCCATTGTCCATCTGGATAGTTCATGGGACACCAAAATGAGAAATGATATGGTCGAGGAGTACCATAGCCACCATATCTGCCAGTTCCCTGGAGGCTGGAAGCGCTTCTATCCATCCTGTAAAAGTGTCTACAAGTGTTAAGAGATAACAGAGTTTTTTATGAGTAGGCATATGAGTCAAATAAACCTGCCAATCTTCACCTGGTTGGTGTCATGAAGCTGGTATAGAGACTGACGTATGTGGAGAGCCCCTTGTGGGTTGGTCTGGGCACACATCTGGCAGGAGGAGTGAATCTGTAAAGTAGAATCTTGGAGATGAGTGGGGTCAAAAGGGCCTACAAGAAGTGGAAAAAAGTGTTGGGGCCTATGAGTAATGTTCTGGTGGATGTTTGAAATGGTAGACAATTCCTGGTCTTAAGGAAGGATGAGATGGTTATTTAAGTAGAACCATTCATCCTTTGTTTTTGTGGCCCAGAAGCAGCTAAGGATATCTCAACCAAGTAAAGGTGCTGGGCAAACAGGTATCACTAAGAAAAAATGAGAGAAAAATTGTCCTGCAAGAATGTGGGGACGGTTGGGTGGTGGTGGCGCACCTTTAATCTCAGCACTCGGGAGGCAGAGGCAAGAGGATCTCTATGAGTTTGAGCATAACAACAGCTAGTTCCAGGACAGGCACCAAAAACCATAGAGAAACTCTGTCTCGAAAATCCAAAAAAATTAAAAAAAAAAAAGAATGTGGGGGAGTGGCAAGGTTTAAGTGGGGAGGAACAGGTCCCATCTACCCCCATAGCTGGAAGTGGTGAGGGGAACATAGGTTTGAGTGAGATGGTACATAAGAATAGGTGGCTCCCATGTCTAAAATAAAAGCAATAGACTTACCTGCTATCTGCAGCTTTACCCTAGGCTTGGATAGGGTTGCAGGATATACCAAGTCAGGGCAATGTCAACCCTCTGCAAGGCTGAGAAGTTCAAAGGCTGCCACAGTTTCACTTGCTGATGTTGGGGAGGCCGGACCTCCGTGGTGTGGCATAGAGGACGAGCCCGCACAGGGGCATTGTGATTTCCAGTGTCCAGGTTGCTGGCAGATAGGGCATGGCCTCGTAGGAGGTTCAGTGCAATATCATGCCATATGGCCATTTAGACCACACTTGAAAGAGCTTGCCTGTGAGGTTGACTTAGGCTGGGCTCCACCAGGGTAGAGCCTTGTGGTTGGCTTTCCTTGTCCCTCTTCCTGTGACCTTACGGCAGCTGCTAAGGCCTGGGCCTGCAGGTTAGCTGCCTGTTATAGCCTTGTCTGTGGGGAAGACTCAGCTGTTTCTTCTCAGGCATTAAAAACTTTAAAGGCCATTTTCACCAATTCCCGTATAGGGGCTTGGGAACCCTCCTCAAACTTTCCTAACTTTTTCCTAATATCTGGTGTTGACTGAGAAATAAAATGGGTAGCCAAGAACATGGCTCCCACTGGGGAGGCTGTATCAAGCCTGATATATTGGACCATGGTCTCTTGAAACTGATTTTAAAAAATGGCTGGATTTTCATAAGTAGAAGGATTAGTAGAAAAGGAACCTAGCCTCTTTTCTACCTGAGAGAGATCCTTGAAGAAAAAAGGGAACATGAACTTTCATAATGCCATCAATTCCCACCACCTCCCAGAGAGGACAGAGAAGGGCAGAGCTATGGTAGGATCTAGTAAGGGAGGAGACTGGGGAGGATTTGGAGGAACTAGCCCAGTGCCCAGAGGGGGCCAAGGGTGGGGAGATGAGGTAGTAGGGGGAGGGGGAGAGGAAGGTGGGTAAGGTATAAGTTGACCTTGAACCTCCAGATTGGCAAAGGAGGGGGCTGAGAGGAAAGGAGAGAAATGTGAAAAATGTTGCTCCACAGGAGGGAGTTGGGTAGTATGGGCTTTAGGGAGTGGATGAGGGGCCAGTGCCACTGGCTGCATGTTCCACCTGGAATTGTCAGGGTCCCAATTCCCAGATGACCTGGAATTTTGAGGCATTGCAGCCTTAGCTACCAAGACTGGTGCCATGAGACACTGTCTACTAAGGGAAGGGAGAGAGCACAGAACCCCCAAACCATGGACAGATGTAAGCACTGCCCATTTGTCCTTATGGCGACAAAAGGTTTCTTAGGTCCCAGAGGACAGTAAGCTCAAGGCTTCCTTCTGGTGGCCAACGCATGCCATTGTCAAGATAGTATTGAGGCCAAATCTTAGTACATAGGGAAATTATCAGTTCAGAATAGATTGTATCAGACAGTCCCAATTTATAAAGATTTTGTAAGGGGTGACAGCAGATCTGGCTTTGAACTGCAAGTGCCCATTTTAAACTCTATGCCCAATTGTGTGGCCTAAGTCTAATACAGCATATCTGCTAAAATAGCTCTTAGGCCTAACAAGGTCATAGAAGTTGAATGCTAGATATCCCTAGAGCAAACAAAGTCCATCTCAGATAAACCCAGTCTTGCCAGTCTAGCTGCTGAGGTCTGAACTCTTGATGAGTGCCTGCGGCTTCCACAAGAGTCCAATAATTGACAAAAGTAAGTATGAATGGGTTCCTCAAGCTCTATAGCATGGACAAGAAAAAGGGAATCACCTGGGGCACTGATCTGAACAGAGAATTCTCAACAGAAGAAGTTCAAATGGCCAAAAGACACTTAAGATCATGCTCAACCTCCTTAGCGATCAGGG
>NW_004949185.1:76867-81276 GCF_000317375.1 Microtus ochrogaster
AATAAAAAAAAAACTAACAAAAAAAAGAAAAAAAAAAGGGAATCACCAAGATGCAGCCCCTGTAGCCCAGGAGCTGGTTTTAGCATGGCATGGAGCGCTTGGATTGTGGGGTAGGGGGCTTTTGACGCATGGCCTAGGGCCACACAGAAAGGCCGCCCTACCCAGTGGGACCTCCAAGATGTTATAAATTTTCCTAATGTGAGCTTTCTGCTGACTCAAAAATCCCAATCAAGCCAAATCACAACAAGCCAAATTAAAAATTATCCAGGTGTTATAGGATTCCTGCGTTCTTGAGTGTTCCCGAGGGGGAACCAGTAAGCTACAAATGCGACCACGGGGTGGGGGGGGGACCACAAGGGAACTTTCTATGGAAGCAGTTTAAATAGACTGAGGGAGCGGTCAAGATTTTGGCAGGCTGTCTTGACCCTCCTCTGGGGAGGGGTCAAGGCTTGGTGGGCACAGAGATGGGGACTCCAAAGATGGAGGCCAGAGACCGGGACTTACAGAGAGGAAGGAAGAAGCAGTTTGTTTCTTGGGACAAAAAAAGAGAGAGAGAGAGAGAGAGAGAAATGGTTAAGAAGTGAAATATTGAGCTACTCAAGGGTACATGGACAACACTAGCTGATAATGTCATGGTTGAGATAAAGGAAACATGTCAGGCAAGCTGGGGATCTAAGAAGTACAGAGACAGAGGAAGAAACTGGTAGACCAAATAAACAAAGGATGGCTCAGAGACAGGGAGAAATATAACAGAGGACAGGTGGGGAAGTAAGAGATCTAGGGGGTTAGCACTCCTCCCTGAAATGACACTTAGCCGCTCCACTCCCTACCTGTAGTAGAGTGAACTTTGACACTTGAATCTTCTGTTCTCAGACAACTGCTTTGTAAAGATAATTTGTTCAAGGTCCAGAGATCCTTGCTCTGTGTTATAGGAAGCAGGAACTCACAGTGTCTGTTTGTTCTTGAGAGACGGTGAGGTAGGACTGACCATCTGTTTTATTCTCTTTACAATATTCCCCATAAGTTTTCCTCTTCTCTGTTGTTATTTACTCTACCCCCTCTTCATTTGTTCTTCTCTAGTCTTCCAATTGAGAGGCTCTTGAGCCTCTGCTTCCTGTTTCATTTTCTCTTGCCGGTACTGGTGCCTGCCTCGGACTTCTGGGCTTTCACATATCAATTTAGCCTTGTTGCTCCATCATGGCAAGCCTAAAGCAGGCCAGCAAGCTACGGAAGGATATGACCTGCCCCGTCTGCATAGAAATACTACGGGATCCTGTCACCACTGACTGTGGGCACAACTTCTGCCTGCAATGCATCAATCAGGTTGGGAAAACTGCAGAAAACCCCCAATGTCCACTCTGCAAACTCCCTATGAATAAGAATGCATTCAGGCCCAATAAGCTGTTGGCTAGTATTGCAGAGAATATCCAGGCTATGGATCCTGCTGAGTTCCAACCAGAAGAAAAAGAGCCAAGATGTCAGAAGCACAAAGAAAAGTTCCATTACTTCTGTGAGGAAGATGGAGAGTTCCTCTGTGTGGTGTGTCGTGACTCCAGGGACCACAAAACCCATGAAGTTACCTCGATACATGAGGCTGCCCAGAACTACAAGGTAGGCACATGCCTCCTTCTCTGTCCCCAGCTCAGCAGAGTAGAACTCCCTGGGGATGTGGGAGCTGCTGACTTTTCCATCTGATTGGCACCGACTGCTGCACTCTTAACACTCTAATTGGCAGTTTGCAGCTGGGCCCAGTGAGCTCAAAGACCTAGGTTCTGGGAGATATCAATCTCTATTCAAGGCAAGAAGAGTAATCAGAATAGTACTTTGGGGGCAGGGGAGATAATTCAAGACTAAAGGCACTTGCCACCAAGTCTGAGGACTTGGCTTTGACCCTCAGGATCACATAATACAAGGAGAAAATTGGGTTGATTCCCGAGAAAAGGGGGCTGCTAATAATGACATCAGTACACTGGAATATTTTCCCTGACTCCCTCAAAGCAGAATCTAACTGAAGCATCCTCTCCCTACAGGTGCAGATTGAGACACAGGTCCAGCATTTGGGGCAAAAGGACAATGAAATCATTAAAGAGAAAAAGGAAGGTGAAGGAGCAATCCAGGTGTTCAGGGTAAGAAATATTGACTCCAAACACTTCTGAGGAAGTTGAGCCATCTCTGTTGAGGAAATCTCCAAGCACTCCTTATACACCAAGCTGAAAGAAAGTCCAGTTGACAAGATGGGGAGGGGCAGAACAGAGGGTGTGGTGCCTGAGCCTTGCACCTGAGCTGTACTGACCTACCTGCGTGGGTGCTGCTCCAATGAACCAGGAAGGCTTCATCCACAGCAGGATTTGTAAGGACCTCACACACACACACACACACACACACACACACACACACACACACACACACTGGCTCACACACAGACACACAAACACACACTGGCACGCACACACACAGAGACACACACACTGGCTCACACAAGCCCTTTTTCATTAGAGACTGATCACATAGTAAGAAAAGACAAGAGACTATGACACCACCAAATGTCTCCACCCGAATTTGATGTTGCTTACTTTTTTTTAAAAGGTTTCTGCATTACTTTTATCTATGTGTATGTGTCTGTGTGAGTGAAAGTCATGTGTGTGCAAATCCTAGAAGATACCGGAAGAACTGGAAATACAGATATTTGTAAGCTGCTCTTCATAGGTGCTGGGAACTGAATTCAGGTCCTCTGAAGAGCAGTAAGCATTCTTAACCCCTGCATCATCTCTCCAGCTCCATCCATGGGAAATTCAGTATGAAGGCAGCTAAACTGAAAAGAGTTCCCTCTCTGTCTCTGTCTCTCTCTCTCTTTCTTTTCTCTCTTTCTTCATTTGTTTATGTTCTTCCCAACTGACTTTTAAGAATCTTATATCTACTTATTTTTAGATTTAATTTTATGTGAATGAATGCTTTGCCTCCATGTATGTATGTATACCAGGTGCATGTGTGGTATCCATGGAGATCAGAAGAGGGCACTGGATCCCTGGAACTGAGTTAGGATGGTGTGAGCTACCATGTGTGTTCTAGGAATTGAATCTGAGTCCTTTGCAAGAGCAACAAATTCCCTTACTGAGCCATGTCTCCAGCTCCTAGACACAGTATCTTGTGTAGCACAAGCTAGAAATTGTTATACAGAAAAAGGATAGCCTTCATCATCTGACCCTTTTGTCTTTCCCCCAAGACTGGAATTAAGGGCTATACCTGAGATGGATTAATTAAAATTGCTGCAGATCCCCTAGTAGCTAATGTGGCAGAAACGCAGCAGGTCACCTAGCACTGTCAGGCAGCATGTCATATGGTGGCAGGCAGGGGGCAGTGGGTCCTAAAAACAGCCAGTCCCAGGCAGGGGCAGCATAGACCACATGCATGTCTGAAGGTGGCTGGTCCTAGGCAGATAGCCATGTGGCAGAGGCGGGTGAGAGACAAAGGGATAGGCACACCATGCAGACTAAGGTTGGATATTTATTAGTGGGTTATGGAAGTTTGGAAGGGAAGGGGGAGAAGGAGAAAAGGAGAGACAGAGGGGAGACAGAGGCTGCCTCTTCAAGAAGGAGACAGAAAAGGAAGAGACTCAGGCTGCAAGCAGAAAGGAACATGTGCCTGCCTTAGCAGACTGTGGGGAGGGGAGTAGCCATGGCTTGTCTCTTAAAGAGACAGAACAGATCATTACAATACCAACATGCCCAGACTATGCAGTGCTGAGAATGGAATCCAGGACCACACACATGCTAAGCAAGCACTCTGTCAACTGAACTACAACCTTATCCTGGGTTTTTGATGATGATGTTGTTGTGTGTTGAGAGAGTGGCTCAAGTAGTCCATGCTGGCCTTAACTTCCTAAATCTCCTGTCTGTACTTCCCAAGTGCTAAGATTTCTTAGTTGTGCATCTGGCTGATGGCCTTGAAGGTTAAAAAAAAAGTCATTGAGCCTAAATCATTGAACACAGGAAGTGCTTTGATCTCCTTTCCCCTTCCCCTTTCCCACAGGTAGCAAGCTGTTCTATACTGGTCTCAGAATACTCTTTACATACTCCTAAAGAATGAATTGTGTCAGATGGTACATGCCCTTGATTCCAGCACTTAGGAGACAGAGACAAGTGGATCTCTATGAATACAAGGTCAACCTGTTGCTCTTAGTGAGTTCCTGGCTAGCCAGGACTATATAGTTTGACTTTGCCTATAATTAGTTAATTGATTGATTGATGGTTGATTTATTTAAAAAGTGAATGATTGACTTAAAGGAAGCTTGGAGGATCCTCTCTCATCCCTCCCTCATCTCTGCATCCCTTCCCTTATCTCCAGGCCCAGGTACATCTAGAGAGACTAAAGATCCTTGAGGAATTTAAACGTGTGCGCCAGAGACTGGA
>NW_004949185.1:81510-94719 GCF_000317375.1 Microtus ochrogaster
TCTCTCTCTCTCTCTCTCTCTCTCTCTCTCTCTCTCTCTCTCTCTCTCTAAAAGATACTTCAAAATCTGTATTATACTGTGTCCTAAGAGCTCCTAATATCTGACTCCTCCATGTTTCCCCTAAAATGAAATTTTGAGAAACTCCTATCACTCCCTGAAAGGACATAAATGTCAGATACTTTCCTTTCTTTGGGGATTTGCCTGAGGCTCCCATCAACCCCATCATAGAATCCATGACCCTTACCTTTCTTACTTGAAGCTGTCACTTTGGATAAAGGTCCTCCTGTCCAGGTTTTAAAGGGAAGCCTGTTGCTCCCCCAAGGCTCCATTCATATTATCTCCAACATAATGTACTGTTCCTCTCTATGTTCTTCCATCCAAGACTCAGGTGCTCACCATGCCCTTCCTCCTAATAAGTCTCGTATATGAGCTGTGGTTGCTTTATTACTTTTTATTGCCTTCCTGAACTAATCTACCAACTTCTGCCCTTCTTTACCTAATTCAGCTGTTCTCAACCTGTGGGTCTCGATCCCTCTGGGAGGATCTGCCAACCCTTTCACAGGGGCCACCTAAGACCATTGGAAAATACCAGATACTTACACTCCAATTCATAAGAGTAGCAAATTTACAGTTATGATGTAGCAATGGAAACAATTTTATGGTTGGAGGTCACCACAACATGAGGAGTTCTATTAAAGGTCAGCAGCATACGAAGCTTGAGAACCATTGAACTAACTAACCAAAGTGCCTCTCATAACTCAGGACACTGAGGCAGGAAAATTGTTGCTAGTCCAAGGCTAACAAGAACAAAAATCAAGACACTATTTCAAACAGCTGGGTGTGGTGTCTCACCTCTGTAATTCTAGCACTCCAGAGGTAGGAGGCTTCCCTGGACCACTAGAGTTCAAGGCCAGCCTGGACATATACAGAGAGAGAGACACACAGACACACACACGTGCGCGTGAAATAGAAGGGAGGGGAAAAAAAGAAAAAGAGCTACAAAAAAATCTAGGGTTTTTTTTTTTTTTAATCTGGTTCTTTGATTCAAGATCTCATACAGCCTAGGCAGCCTGGCTGCATTAAGACAAAGGTTATGTGATCAAGGGTAACACTGAATTACTGATCCCCCCATCTCCTTTCATGGACCACTACACCCAGCTCACAGTTTATGATTGTAATGTAGGACACATATGTTTCTTAAAAGCATCTCTCAGACTCGTTGTACAAAGGCACTTGCCACCAATCTGAGAACCCTCATGGTGGAAGTATAGGGCTGTTGTAGGGAGCTGCAGGCTGCTTCCTGCCACCCGGCTCCCGCACCGGATAGATTGACCTGAAATAACAACACACAAACTGTATTCATATAAACACTTCTTGGCCCATTTCTATTAATGTGTGTAGCACCATGAGGTGGTGACTTACCAGGAAGATTCTAGCCTATGTCCATCTTGGGTTGGAGCTTCATCGCATCTGCCCTGGAGAGGAGTGTCATGGAGTCTGGCTTACTTCCCTTCTTCCCAGCATCCTGTTCTGTTTACTCCACCCACCTATGTTCTAACCTATCAGGCCAAGCAGTTTCTTTATTAATTAACCAATAAAATCAACAGATTTATATATGACACTCCCACATCACAGGGCCAATTCCCACAAGTTTTCCTCTGACCTCCTTCTGTAACTTCAGACCTAGATCTGATCACTCTGGCTTTGTAGGGTTCCTGCATTCTCATTTACATGCCCACACACAGACACACATATATAAACAATTTAAAAATAATAAAAATAAGGCTGGAACAATGGCTCATTGGTTAAGAGCACTGTCTGCTCTTTCAGAGGTCCTGAGTTCAATTTCCTGCAAGCACATGGGGGCTCACAACCATCTTTAATGGAATCTGATACCGTCCTCTGGCATGTAGGCATACAAGCAGACAGAGCATTCATACATTAAAAATATATATAAATAAAAATTTAAAATAAAAAATATTTTTCAGATTTTTTTTTTTTTTGGATTTTTGAGACAGGGTTTCTCCATAGCTTTTTGGTTCCTGTCCTGGAACTAGCTCTTGTAGACCAGGCTGGCCTCGAACACACAGAGATCCGCCTGCCTCTGCCTCCTGAGTGCTGGGATTAAAGGCATGCACCACCACTGCCCGGCTTTCAGATTATTCTTAAAAATTAATAAACCTTAACAATAAAACACAATATAAAAAATTATATTTCAACCTATATTTCTAGTAGCAACATTAAAAAGAATAAAAATAATCAGCCATAGTGGTACACCCTTAACCCCAGCACTTGGGTGACAGAGGTGAGTTCAAAGTCAACCTGGTTCTCAAATGGAATTCCAGGCCAAGCAGGAAAAAAAATCAGATAAAAGTAATTTTAATAAAAACACTTTAAACAATTTATTTAATTCAATATTCCAAATGTAATCATTTCAACATCTTTAGACATATTTATGAGCTATTCTGTATTCGCAAGTGTTTTTTTTTTAGTTCTGAGTGTTTGAACTCTTGTTTATTTTGCACACATCAGTTTAGATGCTAAATCATCAATTGCTGAGGTAAAATGTAGTTAGTCCAATAAATCAATAAAGTTGTATTTATAATGCTTCAATTTTTAAATTTAGATTTAAAATAGTAAAAATTAGTTGGTGGGGAGGACTGAGGTGTTAGTGCATTCCTGCCCTCTCAGCGCTCAGGAGTCAGACACAGAAGATTCGGTAGTTCAGGACTGTTCTTGGCTACACAGAGAATTCGAGCCAGCCTGAGATACATTAAACTGTCTCAGATAAAAACAAACAAAACCAAGAGGGAGGAATAATAGGACACCCACGTGCCAGGACTAACATACCTGGTTTCTATTTTTTGGTTTTTGTTGTTTTTTTTTTCTTTAAAGAATCATGGATAGCCACTCCACCTTTCTCCTAACACAAGTTGAGCTCCCTGATTCTATACCAAAGGTAACATCCATCTCCCAAATGTCACTCTTTCTTCTCTCCTTACTCTGTTTCTCCTGAGGTTTAAACACTATCCCAACTATATCAGGAGTTTTGGGGGTAGCAGTTCAGAATGGAATGGGGGAAAGAGCAGGCAGAGACAGACAGACAGACAGACAGAGACAGCAGAGACAGAAAGACGAGAGGAAAGAGAGGGTGGTAAATTCGAGCATTCTCACTCTGCCTCCAGCTGAATTTGAACCCATTCGTGGCACCTGTGACTCAGACAAGCTCTGACATTGTTCTCTTTCTTTTCCAGGGCATCAAGGACATGTTGGGCAGGTATGATGGGCATCCCAAGTGCACTGTGGTTTCTAGTTCACTCACATATACAAAATTCAAGATATATCCAAATACGTTCACATCCTCCAATAACTCGGCTATAAGTTCTTTAGGCTGCAGGTGGGGAAGACCAAGCTGGCCACAGTAGCATGTGGTCTGCTGGGCACAGCTCTTGTCACCAACACCCAGCTTTAGAGCAGCTGCACTCCCCTCCCATATTCCTCTGGGTCAAGTGGGTGACCCTGGGTTTCCTATTCTACTTCCATACTTCTTGTCCATTCTCTCTTTTCTGATCCATCTCCCATCTTCATTTCCATATTTTTATAGGTCTGATCTGTAGTAGGAAACTGCTTGTTTGTTTTCTTGCCTGCACAGACTTTCAAAATAATCACACAGTGATTTATATTATTTAAATCACTTCTTGGCCAACCACTTAAGTGTTTTGCTAGCTAGCTTTTACATCTAGTATTAACCCATTTCCAGTATTTTATATTTTGCCATGAGGCTTGCTGCCTACCATCAAGGTTTGACATGTCTATCTCTGGTGGCAGCTCCATTGTTTCTCTTTGATTCTGCCTCCTTTCTCCCAGCATTCAGTTTAGTTTTTCCAAAGTAGCTCTATCCTGCCCTGTCAACTGGCCAAGGAAGTTTCTTTATTCACCAATGATATTCACAGAATACAGATGAGATTCCCACATCACCTCTCCTTTTCTATTTAAATAAAAAGGAAGTTTTTAACTTTAACATAGTATAATTACATATGACAAAACATGTACCAAGCAAAAATTACAGTTACAATATTTATAGCTACTTTATCTTTTATCATAACTAAGGAATACTATATCTATAACCATCTATTCTTCAACTCTATCAAAGACTCCAGAAGGAGATAATACTACCTAAGTAACAGGAAGTTCATTGTAAGCAACTTCTAAAACTCTCGAATTGACAGAGACATCTAGATGCCTGTACAGTCACCCAAAGTTCTTTTGTACCCTTGGGGAATCCATCTTCAGCCTACAGGTTCACAGTATCCAGCAGACTTTTTCATGAAGTAGGAAATGTCAAAGGCAGTTACAGCTATATTGGCAGTTTGCCAGTCACTTTCTTCCGTGTCCTGCAGAATGTCCAGCAGACCCTTTCATGGAACAGGAACCCCGAAGGATTGTCTCACCTATACACAATTTCAGTGGTAACTTCTCTGTGGGCCCTGCATGTGTAGTTCTTACAGAATAGAATCAAGCAGTCCAGGCAAGAACAGTTTCTTGCCCAAATGTTTAACCAATGACATAAGGAGCCTCTTCAGTGCCCATCTTCCTCTTGAAGTAATTGGTGATTTTAGGAGCAGATGTGACTCATTGTCATGAAAAGTTAAATTCTTAAAACATTTTAAATGCCATATTCTGAAGGTCTCTGAAAGATTTGAAGAATACCTATATAACTAAAATATATCTCTCTCTATATATATAGCTAACATGACTACAAGCCTGACAATTATAGATGATTATTTATTTACCTATATATCTTAATTATACATTATATTTTTAAATGAGCTGCACAAACAAAATACCTTAATCAAAACCAGAAATATACATATGACAAAGTTGATCTTTATTTAAAAAAATATTTATTTACTTATTTATTATGTATACAATATTCTGTCTGTGTGTATGCCTGCTGGCCAGAAGAGGGCACCAGACCTCATTACAGATGGTTGTGAGCCACCATGTGGTTGCTGGGAATTGGACTCAGGACCTTTTGGAAGAGCAGGCAATGCTCTCAACCTCTGAGCCATCTCTCCAGCCCAACAAAGTTGATCTTAAGATAATATCAATAAACCAAGATCCATACCAATGCAAATTTCTATAGTATATCCATCTTTAAATATAAATAACATTTATAAACAATATTTGGTAATTTTGGAATAATTCTTTCCAAATTGCTTCCTGCTTTTTGTTGGGCAAAGTATTTTGGGGGAGTTTCATGAAAACCTTTCAGGTGGTCCATCAAACCACAATCACCTGGAAACAATCCACAGGTTCTCATCCTCTGTGGAAACAATTTTTTTCCCAAAGCAACAAATCCTTAGACCCAAATTCTGAAGTCAAGATACCTTTATATTGGCTTAACTTAGCAGTCCATACAATGAAGTGTGTCTCTGTACTGCTGTGGAAGCACACTCTGCTCCTTCAGCCAATAGCCTTTAAAATACCAGTCCATGCTAAATTTAGCATGGTCTCTTATAGTTGAAAGAAAGCAGCAGGAACCGTGCACCTACTCTCTTGCTTCCAGCTCCCATTCTGGCTGCTAGACTCTGTTTCCTGTTTGTGCTCAGAGGACAGTTTATGACAATTATCTGTAAGTTTTTCCCCTTAAATAAATAACCCTTTTTTAATCAATAATTCTGAACTGGTGTAGGATTGTTTTACAGCATCATAGTCCTCAGCTCCTTCACAGTCAAAAAAAAATCAAAAAACACAATAATATGCATAATCCATACTCTATTGTATATTCCATGTTTTCATGTCTTATTTTCTTACTCTATTACTTTTTAATATTTATTTTATTATCTTTAATCCTTTAATTTGTGACTATCTGTACTCTGTTAAAGACTTTCTTTTATTGTCTTTTATAAGCCATTTACTTTCTTTTATAACTCTCTCTACTCTTTTTTCTCTCTCCCAATCCTACCTACATTTTTTTAAACACACTGTGTCCCATTTAGAGGTCTTTTATGTCTGAATCTCTTCTTATTGTGTATCTGTAATCCTTTGCTGAACAGAACGACTTCTTAAAATGCTAAGCACTTCTTAAGAACCTAAGAGGCAGCATTGCTAGGACAAACAAGGCCCCACCTGCTTGCTCCACCCAATAAAACATGGTGGAAGTCCTTCACTGCCTCTGAAACTGTGGGTGGGAGTCATGCTCACCACCTCAATTCTGATAACCAATTGGCCCATGCAGCAACCAAGTAACTTGCAGCTTGCTGTCTACAAACCCCCATTTAAATGCTTGGCCCCCTGAAAGAGCCAGAATTTGTGTTGGCAGCATGACCCAGAAAGTCACTATTTCAAAACTGCATGGTTTTTTTTTATGCTACAGCTAAATCTGCAAGACCTCTCTTAAAGGAACTGTGGCATGCCATTAGCCAAATGCTGGCTACCAAGAAGCCATGCTTAACTCTGTTCTTTTGTGTCTAAAATTGTAACATGAGAGCCTGCTTGTTGCGGTTTCTGTCCTGCCTGGTTCCCACAGTTGTTAGGTCCCAAATAATGACACAGAATGTCTACATAAGTTATAAAACTGATTGGCTCATTAGCTCAGACTTTGTATTAGCTCTTATAACTTATATTAACCTATTATTCTAGTATATGTTAGCCACATGGCTCCATATCTTTTTCAGAAGGACAGGTCACATGTTGCTTCTTCCATGATATGGGCAGGACTGCAGAGAAGAGCTTCATTCTTCCCAGAATACTCCTGTTCTCACTGCCCTGCCTCTACTTCCTGTTTGGTTGTCCCACCTATACTTCCTGCCTGGCTACTGGCCAATCAGCATTTATTTAAAACATAATTGACAGAATACAGAATTGTTCTACACCATAAAATTACTTTATAAGCTTTCTCATGTTTTATGTGGATTAAATTGTCATTTGCTAGAGCGGCATTTGTTGTATTGAGGCTGCTTGATTGTTCCCAGCTGCTCAGACTCCCAAAATAATCACTCAGAAAACAGTCTTTTCTTTCCCAGCTGCATTTCCCTCCCACATTTTTCTCAGCCAAGGAAGTGAACCCTGGGTTTCCTACTCTACCTCCCTACACCCTGTCCCTTCTCTCTTCTCTGGTACATCTCCCATCTTCATTTCTATATTTTCTTAAGTCTGACCTCATTCAGCCCTGCATTCCTGTACTGAACCCCTTGCTGTGAGACAACGGTCTTATATCTTGCAAAGTTTTATCAGTTGTACTAGTTTAATAAAATGTTAATTGGCCAGTAGCCAGGCAGGAAGTATAGGCAAGGTGACCAGGCAGGAAGTAAAGGCAGGACAACCAGTACAGGAGAATTCTAGGAAGAAGAAAGGTGCACTCTGCAGTCTTCACCCAGACATAGCAGAAGCAAAATGAGAATGCCTCACTGATAAAAGGTACCAAGCCACATGGCTAATACAGACAAGAATTATGTATGGGTTAATGTAAGTTTTAAGAGTTAATAAGAAGTCTGAGCTAATAGGCCAGTCTGTCTCTTTGGGACTGAAAGGATACAGGACCAGGCAGGAGAGAAACCTCTGTCAACACCCCCTGACACTCAGTTCCCTGGCTCTAGACTGTATTTATCACTCTGCCTCCTCACCAGAAACCATCTTCCAGGTTTTTCCTGCAAAAAATCTATCCCCAAACTTACCACTCAGATCAACATATCTTCACAGAAGTAAAGAATTTGAATTTCACAACCCAATCCCATTTCCTCCGAACCTGGAGAAAAAAATGAATGAAGCAAAAGCAAGACACGAGTCCATCATAGAAAGCCTGAAGAAATTAACAGGTAAGATGTGACTGCCACTTCCTGTGCTTACCTGCCTTAGGATTCAGTCCATCACAACAGATACTGCCTGATGTTTCTGGTGCCAGCCCTTGAGCTTTTCAGCACCCAGGCTGAATGCTGAGTACCTTCAAAGAACCATTATGTAGAAATTCCTCATGCTGTGTTATATCAGGTTTAGTGCTGAGGATTTCATGCTAGCTTGGCAAGCACTCTGCAATCTGAGCTACATTCTCAGAGTCAAAGCACCTCTTAGCTCAGAAATTTTCCCTGTTTACTTGGTGGTGAACATGGGACTAAAAGTATGTTCCCAATTTGGTTGTTGCTTATCACATGTACCACTGGGCACCAAAACACAGCATTCACACATAGTGTAAGTAAAGAATACACATTGACTCTGAAATACTTAATATTGAAATAGAGCATAAAATATAGCAATGAAAACAAAATCAAACAGAAATATTATCCAGGGTAGTCTCTTATGGAAGACCGCAGTGATCTTCTGAGTAACTGGGTCTCCAGCACCCAGCACCGTGTCCAGGTAACACTCAGCGTTTATTGGACATGCTGAAATGGCAGTATGTTTTAACATTCTGAGCTAAAGAAAACATTATTTAAATTCATTTTATTCATTCCTTTTTAAAAGTTTTCTTTTTTTTATGTGTATGGGTGTTTTGTATGCATGTACTGTGTATATGCCTGGGGTCCATGGAGGTCAGAAGATGGTGCCTTGACTTGAGCTTTAGTAGATGCTGAAAACTGAACTGGGTCCCTGGTGCTTTTAACCACTGAGGCCTCTTTCCAGCTCCCTTTTCCTTTCATTTTGCAACACTGGAACTCACTATGTACTGTGGACTAAAAGTTGTCATCCTTCTGTGTCAGCTTCTTGAGTGTCAGCATGCCCTGGTCTTTTAGGGTTTCAAAATAGCATTTAGAAAATTCCAAATCCAGTGGCTTATGCTTGTGGCTCCAATATTTCTGTTCTGGACTGGGCTGTACTGGAGAGCTACTTCAGGGAGACCCTAGGGCAGCTCTCCCTGTTTGCTGCTTTCTTGGTCCACTGAGACTATGAGAGAAAGCCCAGTACCACCTCTTCCCACATCAGCAATCATTGCCTCACTGTGTGGTCCCGTTGCCTGCTTAACCTCTGTGGACTCTCCATCTCCTTCACTCTGTTCTCACAGACAACCTGAACACTGAAGGGAAGGAAGATAAAAGCACATTCCTGAACAGCCTGGATAAGAAGGACAAGGAGAACTGTAAGTGTGTGCATACCCTGCTGTTTGGGGAAAGTGAAGAATACAAAATCTCTCTTCAATGGGATATTGAGGGTGGAAGGTCCAGTGTGTGTGTGAACACCAATTAAGAACAAGCTTATAGAATTGTTTTATTATTTTATGTTTATGTAATCATAGTGACACCCCCACTAATTAAGAAATGTTCATAATGAATGGAAATTTATAGATTTATTCCTTCATTGCACAAGGCTCAGGTGGAGGCAGCTCAGTCGGTAGCTGGAGCTGACCAAACAGGCCTGGTTAGCCCAGCAAAGCTGAGGAGTTGAGACCAACTGGGACAATGCCTGTAATGATGTCATCTGATTGGTTCAGCTTTGAGGGTAGTCAGGATAAAAGCCAGGATCAGCTGCTCATCCCCAATATGACTTTTAATTTACAACCACTTGTTATTAACCTAAAATTTGTTTTCTCTCTCAAATTTTAGGGCTCCTGTTACAGAAGAATAACTCAGAGTTGCCCACCTCAGGTAGGATTTCTTCTTGGCACACGGGTCTTCCTGTAGGGAAGCAAGGGTCCTCTAGGTGTGCAGATCAAAGTGTTCTGTTCATTCATGGCTCTGATATAGCAGAGAAAAGTTAGAGACCAGACCCTGGGAAAAGCTACATAACATGCAGAACACCCTGATTTCTCCCAGCTCCCCTGAGAAATACAGAAAACAGGAGCAAAAAAAGATTGGAAAAATGAGTAAGGCTTCCCACAGTGGGTACAGAGAAGGGCTGAGTAATTGTGCAGATTTCAGGGGCCAGAGATGGGTAGACTTTGAGTGAGGGCCAGGCAAATCCCTCTTCTGCTTCCCAGCTAAACTTTCCCATGGGAAAGACCTAGACCCCAACAGGGGACCCCTAATGTGCAGGTGCACCCTGCTGCTTGGTCTATGCCCTTCCTACTGCCTATGGAGCTCAGCAGGACCTAATGCTCAGCCCTATTCCATCCCCTTCCACTTCGAGCCCTCTTTTGTGGGACAGCATCCCCTCTTTCAGCACTGCCCTAGAGCAAAACTGGGTCCTTTTCCTTATGTTCCTGGAGAAGGAGCTGGCTGTGAGCTGGGTTCTGTGCACACTGACAACCTCAGATTTGTGGGCTGCACACCCCTGGATGTTTCCTTTTCCTTCCCGCTCCCCCATCCCCTTTGATTTTTCCCTTCTTTTCTTGGTTATTGTTGTGTGTGCATACTTAGGCACAACAGGGTTGAGAGGATTGTTTTGTGAAGACTGTTCTCTCCTTACGTGAGTTTTGGGTTTAGGCAGCAAGCGTCTGTATCTGCACCTGCCAAGCCATCTCACCGGTCTTTTATTAGTTCTTTTTTCTTCTCCCTCTAGCTGGTGTGTGCACATGTGTGAGCGTGTGTGTGTGTGCATGTGTATGTGGTGTGTGTGTTCATGTATGTGTGTGTTGTGTGTGTAAATGTGTTTGTGTGTGGTGTGTGTGTGAGTGGTGTGTGTGTGCATGTGTGTGTGGTTTGTGTGTGTGGTGTGAGTGGTATGTGTGCATATGTGGTGTGTGTAGTGTGTGTGTGGTGTGTGTGTGCAGGGTGTTTGTTTGCGTGTGGTGGTGGTGGTGGTGTGTGTGTGTGTGTGCATGTGTACTCATGGAGGCTAGACTTAGGCATCTTCTTTCACACTCTCCTTTAGTTTCATGGACAAAATCACTCACTACACCTCCAGCTCACTAGATAGCATGGACTGTCTTGCTACTGAGGCCCATGCCCATGCAGACACCCTTGCTACTCAGCACCAGGGTACAGGTATGCCAGGGCCACACCCAGATTTTATCCTTAGATGATGGGGATCATGACTCGTGTCCTCATGCCTGAACAGCCAAAGCACCTCCCTAGTCCTTTGTTTGTTTGTTTGCTTTCTTTTGAGACAGAATATCATGTATCCCAGACTGCCTTTGAACTCATGGTAGTTCTGTCTCAGCTTCCCCAGTGCTGGAATTAGAGGTGTATGCACCACCCTGCCTGGCAATGAGCACCTCCAACAAAACAGAAGACAAGTCCCCATGGTGGTTATTCTCACCCAGTGCTTCTCTTCTCCAGTTGCTTTGACTCTGATGCCCCCAGTAGATCTTAGAAGTTCCTACCACTGTCTTCCTCTATGGCCATTGTCCCTATCCCCCAGTTACACAACTTAGTCAGGTCTGGGTATGAGAAATGGGTAAAATCTGCTTGGGTCATGCCCCTTGCCTACCCCAGTGACCCTGACCACTTGCTCTAATGCTCACCTCCACATCCACCATCTCCCCAACTCCACACACAGCTGAAGAGAACTCGCATTGCAGCAAAGGCTGAGATGCAACACCAAATGAGGGGCTAAAATGTTCCCACTTTCTAAACCTTAGCAGAGCTGGGACTACTGACGCTCTAGCCTTTGAATAGGACAGATAAAGACTCTGTAGCTTTGATAAACTGCCATTCAATGTCTGAGCCATAACATGAGGATGAGGACAGATCAAGGGTCTGTGAATATCCATTTCTTCCAGTCCTCTTGTGTTTGAGGGATTTCATTCTATCATGTGCATTCATGCATGCATGCACATGCCTATCTATGGGAATCAAAGGATGATTGGGGAAGTCAGTCTGCCACTGTGTGAGTTTCTGGACTGAAATCAGGTGTCAGGCTTGGGGGCACAGACCTTGTCATTTGAGTCACCTCCTGGCCCAGGAACTCAGTTTTAGAAAGTCAGACTAGTGGTGACCCCAGTTTTAGAAAATCAGGATGAACCTTGACCTCTCATAGCAGCCCCGATTGTTTGTCATATGAGAACCAGGAAATGTGGAAATGGGAAGACATATCTTCATTGTTAGAAGATCCAATTGTCCAGGGTGTTATGACCTTGGTTCAAGGCCTCTTTCCAAAATTATTCTACTACCATGTGGACTGGGGGAGCTTCCCTCTGCATTCACAAAACAGAACCCCATAAAATCACGGGCTAAGTTTGAGGCCTGGGGATGGAGAGTGGGGAGAGGTACTGGAGAGGGGGTGTAGGGAGCATGGGTATGGTATCCCACATCTATAATTTCAGCACTAGGGAGGTGCAGCTTGAAATGATGAGAAGTTCAAGATTGTCCTTAGCTACACAGAAAATTTCAGCCCTACTTGGGTTATATGAGACCCCCTTCTCAGAAAACCAAAAGAAACAGGCAGGAGTCTTCTCTGAGGACATGGACTGGGATTTGAAGGAGAAATTCTCCCACTAGCTACATCATGAGAAGCTCAAAAGCAGGGTGCTGGAGGACTTGGCCTGAAACTATCCCTCTTCACTCTTCTTTATCTTCCCACAGTACCTATGACCCTGGACTCCACTTCAGCTGACCCAAACCTCACCTTTTCTCAGGATCTAAAGAAAGCAAGCTTGTATGATGTCGACAGCACATTGAATACGCAGGCAAAACCTCGACAATTCTATCCTTTCCACTGTGTGAGGGGCTCCCCAGGCCTCTCCTCAGGCCGTGTGGTGTGGGAGGTGGAAATTAATGGACCCCGAGGCAGGGTTGGCATAGTGGGCGTGGTTGCCGCGTTGCCTCAGGGGACCCAGATTCAGAACTCTGAGTCATGCTGCTTGTGGGCACTGAGCGTCTCATCCTCTGACTGTCAGGCAATGACCAACTGCAGTTCCCGGGGGACTCTCCCAATCAGTCTCAGGAAAGTGGGCGTCTACGTGGATTATGACCGTGGAGATATAGTCTTCTATGATGCCATCACTAACAAACACATCTACACCTTCCAAACTTCCTTTGACAGACAGGTCTTCCCATTTTTCGGGCTCAAAACTGCCCGCAGCTCTATCACCCTGAGCCCCTAGGGCTGCTCTAATGTGGGTCCCTCAGTGTCTTCCCCACTTATCCCTCATGAATGAATGAGATGCAAGTGGCAGAAATGAAGCTTGGCCCTGCTTGGACACACTACACACCCTACATACCCTACACATACTACACACACTACACACCCCACACACACTATACACCCTACACACACTACACACCCTACAGACACTACACCCCCACACATGATGGAGGGAGGTCATTGGTTAATTAAATAAAGAAGCTGCTTGCCCTGATAGGTTAAAACGTAGGTGGGAGGAGTAAACAGAAC
>NW_004949185.1:94903-96673 GCF_000317375.1 Microtus ochrogaster
CAGATTATTAGAGATGGGCTAGTCCAGGTGCAAGAGTTAGCCTAAAAGAGGCTAGATAGAAATGGGCTAAGCAGTGCTTAAAAGAATACAGTTTCCGTGTAATTATTTCGGGTAAAGCTAGCCTTGCAGGCAGCGGGGTGCTGGGTACGCAGCCCCGCTGCCCCTATTACTACACACACACACACTCTATACACACTACACACACTACACACCCTCATATCCTACACACCCTACACATACTTTTTTTCCTGAGTATAGAAGGCAGTGGAATCTCCAAATACTAACCACAAGGCTTTTCATTGCTGAACTTCATAAAAGGACATGATTGGAAATGGCCAAACTTCATCAACGGCCCATTGGAAAATATCTGGCCACTCCCTGCTGGAAATGCAAGTCCAAGACGCTGCCCAGCACCCTGCCTGCCCCTTTCTCTACTTCACTACCTGCAGTTCCTATGACTCTAAACTTGAGCACCGGACTCTTGCCCTTTCCTGAAATCTGAGAACCAGAGGCTACATGCAAAATCAGCCAGGCCTGTGCCAGTTTGTAGACAGGACAGTTGTCAATCAGGGCTATAACCTTTTGACAATTCAAAGCAATATTGTCACCCTCAACAACTCCGCATACAACTTAAAAACAAAATTGTAAACCAAACTTAATGTTGATTTAAATTCCTAATTTTGTCTTGGGCCACATTCATAGCTATCCTTGGCCTCCACTGATGCTCCAGACTCAGGCAGGTTACTATTGGAATAGGCTGATAGTCGGGGAGGAGGGAGTGTGTGTAACCACACATAGAGCATACTACATTTCACAATTAAAATTTTAATTTATTTTACATTTTGTGTGTGTATGTGTGTTTGTGTACCCACATGTCATGGTCTCCCCAGAAGATAGAAAGATGACTTTTGAGTGTCAGTTCCCCTTTCTTCCTTATGGAATCCAGGATAGATCTTAGCTCATAGACTTGGTGCAAGTGTCTTCTGGATGAGTCATTTCACATTCCAGAAAGAAGACTGTACATAGACATGTTTGTTAGCTTATTCTCCCTAGGGCTCATGTAGCCCACCCTGGCCTTGAACCCTGTATGTTGCAGGAACTGGGCAGAACAGAAATCTCAGTCAACAAATGGTGCCTACATGGACAACTGCATCCATATAAAGCCTGAGAGAGCTTGGGAAGTAATTCTAGACTTAAATAATTGTGAAGTATAGCTTGTTGATAGCAGCATTTTCTCAGGTGGGCTCTGTTTGCTAGAGGCAAATGTGTCTCATTTAAGCGAGGCTTCCTGATGCAGCTGCAGCTGTAAAACCTTGCAGCTCTTTTAAGAGGCCCTGCCATGAAATGGTGTTGATGAAAGCTGACTGCACGAGTAAATTTCAGCTAATTTCATAGCCAAACATACACAGAGAAACCCTGTCTCCAAAAGTCAAAAATTAAAAATAAAAGAAATAGAGGTCAAAATAAAGCCACATAAAGATGAAAAATACACAGAGAATTTGGATATTGTATGTTATGATATTTTCTTTGAATTGTTTGAATGCTGAGGAAGGAGCAAGAGCTACTAAAAGATATTTGTTTATAAATGATGCTGGATTAATCCAAGATAGTGATTTTGAAAATACCTGAATTCAAAATTGAAGTCAAAAGTTATGTTACTGGGGCTGGAGAGATGGCTCAGTGGTTAAGAGCACTGCCTGCTCTTCCAAAGGTCCTGAGTTCAATTCCCGGCAACCACATGGTGGCTCACAACCATCTGGAATGAGGTCT
>NW_004949185.1:98598-103188 GCF_000317375.1 Microtus ochrogaster
CTCCTCCCACCTATGTTTTAACCTATGAGGGCCAAGCAGTTTCTTTATTGCTTAACCAATGAAATCAACAGATTGATATATGACACTCCCACAGCAGATATTTTTTGCTTCTTTGTCAAAAATAAGGTGTTCAAAGATTTGTGAATTGATATCCAGGACTTCTATTCTGTTCCATTGGTCCTCCTGTTTGTTCTTATGCCAGTACCAGGCTGTTTTCAGTACTGTAGCTCTGTAGTAGAGTTTGAAGTCAGGGATTGTGATGCCTCCAGAAGTTTTTTTATTGTACAGGATTGTTTTGGCTATCCTGGGTTTTTTCCTTTTCCATATGAAGTTGAGTACTATTCTTTCAATGTCTATGAAGAATTTTGCTGGGATTTTGATGGGCATTGCATTGAATCTGTAGATTGCTTTTGGTAAGATTGCCGTTTTTAATATGTTAATTCTACCTACCCAAGAGCATAGGAGATCTTTCCACTTTTTGGTGTTTTCTTCAACTTCTTTCTTCAAAGATTTAAAGTTCTTGTCATACAAGTCTTCTACTTGTTTGGTTAGAGTTATTCAGATATATTTTATGCTATTTGTGGCTATTGTGAAAGGTGATGTTTCTCTGATTTCTTTCTCAGCCCATTTATCATCTGTGTATAGGAGGGCTACTGATATTTTTTTGAGTTAATCTTGTATCTTGCTGCATTACTGAAAGTGTTTATGAGTTGTAGAAGTTCCTTGGTAGAATTTTTGGGGTTGCTTATGTAAACCATTATATCATCAGCAAATAGGGAGAGTTTGACTTTTTCTTTTCTGATTTGTATCCCTTTTATCTCCTTTTGGTTTCTTATTGCTCTAGCTAAGACCTCAAGAATTATATTGAATAGATATGGAGAGAGTGGACAACCTTGTCTTGTTCCTGATCTCAGTGGGATTGCAGGAAGTTTTTTTTTCCATTTAGTTTGATGTTGGCTATTGGGTTGATGTATATTGCCTTTATTATGTTTAGGTATGTTCCTTGTATCCCTGCTCTCTCCAAGATCTTTACCATGAAAGGATATTGTATTTTGTCAAAAGCTTTTTCAACATCTAATGAAATGATAATGTGGTTTGTATTTTTCAAATTGTTTATATGTTGGATTACGTTGACAGATTTTTATATGTTGAACCATCCCTGCATGTGTGGGATAAAACTGACTTGATCATGGTGGATGATGTTTCTGATGTGTTCTTGGATTTGATTTGCCAGTATTTTATTTAGTATTTTTGCATCAATACTCATGAGTAATATTGGTCTGTAATTCTCTTTCTTAATAATGTCTTTATGTGGTTTGAGCATCAGGGTAATTGTAGCCTCATAAAAAGAATTTGGCAATGTCCCTTCTGTTTCTATTGTGTGGAACAATTTGAGAGTTATTGGTTGAAGGCGTAACTCATAAAAGAATCCCACACCAGTTTGGAATTATGATTAATAAAAGGGTTATTTATTTAAGGGGAAAACTTACAGATCACTATCCTGGACAACAGCCCTCCACATGACCAGGGACAGAGTCTAGCAGACGGAAGCCAGAAGCAAGAGAGAGAGTGCATAGCTACTGCTGCTTTTCAAAGCAAAAGAGAGCACTCCTAAGTGGGCTGGTATCTTAAAGGCTATTGGCTGAAGGAGCGGAAGGACCTCCCTCAACACTTCACCCTTTTGTTTAAGTAATAGAGTTCCAAACACAATACAAAACAATATATACTAAGAACAGATATCTAGTATAAGATTAGGATTACAATCAGCATTAAACAATATTAAGCAAGGAACATATGCTAAATGTTTTAATAATCTAGCCTTTGGAGTCTAAGTCTTGTATTGAAAATGGCTTGGCTAGATCCTAAGAGGACGGTAACTATGACTATCTAATCTTCAACCCTATCGAAGGCCTGAGAAGGAAGTTAATATTATTGATCAGGCAGGAAGTACAATCAAGTAGCTTCCAACGTGTGCAATATATGATAGAGACAACTGGCTACCTGGGCAATCACCCAAAGTCTCATTTGCAACATTGAAGCAACCAACTTTGGTTAAGGCCTAGAATAACTGACAGACAATTTTCAAAGGCAAGAAATTTTTCAAAACTGTCTTATCCTGTCTTGGCAAGATTTGACAGTCCTGTTTATCCATTTCTGGATACTATATATCTTGTCAGTGGTTGAGCCATGGGCATTTCTTGGCCCAAAGGCCAGTTTTTGCCAAGAAGAAAACAGGCTCAAATTGGAGTGTCTTTGGTGTTCAACATTCTCTCAGGAATAGATCAGTGCTACCAGGAGCAATCATGTCTCCTGTCAACAAAAACCTAAGTTATTTAAATGCCATGTTCTACAGATCCTTGAAGTTGTTGAGGATTACCTATCTAGACAGAACACAGTCTCTACATATCTAAAGAACCTAATTGGTCTGACTGTATATACAACAAATATGAACAACTATTGACCTATAATAATAAATACATATATAACTGAAAGACTAAAACTTGATGTTAGAATATTAAATAATCTGTTATAAAAAGCACAACAAATGAGAACAGTGACCTCAAAATGTAAATAATCTATAAGTAGTTTGATCAGAGGTAGGAATAATATATAATGCAATATGAAAATATACCCTAAAAGTTGTATCAATATACAAAATGTCCTAAACGGAGATAGAAACATGCATAGATACAATCTGACAAAGTAACTTTGCATCAGTGTACAAATGTAAACAAAAGTAACAGATATAATTTGTATAATCAACATACAAAACTATACCAATGTAAATTATCCATAAATAATAGCTCACAAATATTCACTCTATTACCCACTATTACTATCTCCCTTTTTTTTTTTAACAAACATAGTTTTCACCCTAACCCTCGATCTAATACAAATAATAATGAACAACTCGTGAACAGTGTTCCCAACACTATGGATAAACTTTTTTGGGATGGGGGCATTGTCTTCTAGAATTGCTTCCCGCAGTCATGAGGGTGATGTTCTCTTAATGGGATCCTACAAAAATTAAGTGGTGGTTAAGTTCCAAAATTACAGTCTAGTATAGTTGCAAACAATTTCTGAGCATTTAAGAGGATGTTTTGTTTTGTTTTGTTTCGTTTTGTTTTCAAAGTTCTCCTCTGAAGTTCTGGCCAGAATATGAGAAGGTGAACCATTTTAGCAGCTGATACCCAAAACAAGCGGTCTTATTGTAGCGCTGTCTGCATGATGTCATCTCAACTAGGTAGAGTTGTTGCTGTGGGGCCACATCTTCTTCCTGGAAACTTCAAATATTATTACAGGAAAAGGATCTATAGGAAAATCTATGTTCATCATGAAAAACTTAAATATCATTCATATAAACATACGTTCAATGAAAAATATGATATAGACAAAAAAGGCAAAGAGAAAGTAAAACTTTTCCTAAAGTCTTTCTTCTGTCCCACACCAGATGGCTCCCGATATGAGACAGAAACTCTGAATGTTCCTTTTAACAACAAGATTGGATTTAGAGAAGTACAGAGCCATTATCCAGCTATATATGTGTGTTTGTGTAAATGTAAGTGTAAACAGTTCCTGGATTCATAAACCATGTTCTGTTTTCTAGATGATCCTTAGTGGATAGTTATTTTTTTCTTCCGTCAGCATTCAAACATCCAAGGTCTCTTGAATTTTTTGAAGATAAATGTTGTCCTGCAAAGACAAGAGCAGAACTCTGCCCCATCCTATATTCTTTTCTTGCCACCTGTATGGTTATCACCATTGTGGGTGAGATGTCATTTCTCCTTTTCAAGAGGTTTCTCCTCTTCAAACCAAATCTTTATTAATTTTGATCATATCCACAATTTTTCTTCACCTGTGGAGATAAGAGCAAAACTTCTTCCCCAACATAGCACATTTCCTGGTTTCCATTGTGAGGTCAACACATCTTTGAAATATACTGGTTGATTCAATTCAGAAGTTCTTTCCATTATCCACTGCCTCTCTGCTGCTGTTGTTCCTTTCTCATTAGCCTTAAGAAAATTCAAGATTAGTAAAGCATTATGCAATTTATTTCTGGAGGTATTTTTGTCCTTTTCTGTTTGTTCAGCACATCCTTTATAGTATTATTTGACATTTCTATAACTGCCTGACCCATAGGATTATTTGGTACACCTGTAATGTGCTTTATATTATAATAATCAAAAAAGCGTTTCAGTTTCTTAGATACATATGCTGGACCATTATCTGTCTTTATTTGTGCAGGTTTACCCATGATGGCCATAACTTCCAATAAATGTGTGATTACTAAATCAGCCTTTTCTGAGCTCAGGGCAGTTGCCCATTGAAAACCTGAAAATGTGTCTATGGTGTGGTGTACATATTTCAATTTACCAAATTCCATAAAGTGGAATACATACATCTGCCAGATTTCATTCCTTTGAGTAACCTTTGGGTTACTTCCTGCAGGCAATGGTGTTTGATTATAGAAAGAGCAAGTAGGGCATCTCTTAATAATCTCCTTATCTTGTTGCCATGTAATAAAAAACTCATTCTTTAAACCTTTGTTATTGATGTGGTGTTTTTTATGAAATTTTGAGGCCTGCAACA
>NW_004949185.1:103386-106787 GCF_000317375.1 Microtus ochrogaster
TTTCAATATGTAAGACAACTCTTTCTGCATATTGTGAATCAGTAACTATATTGAGGGGTTATTTACAATCCCTTAGTACCATAAGAATAGCATATAATTCTGCCTTCTGGACAGAAATATAAGGGCTTTGTTCCACCTTACTTAATCCTTCTGATTTATAACCTGCTTCCTCTAATTTATTTACATCAGTATAAAATGTACGGACTCCAGTTATTGGTGCATCATGTACAATTTGAGGAAGAATCCAAGAAGTTCTCTTTATAACGTTAAGTCTATCACTTTTGGGATAGTTGCTGTTAATTTATCCAAAAAAAAATAGCACAAGCCTTTTGCCATGGTTCATTGTCTTCCCATAACTTTTTTATTTCATCGGTAGTGAAAGGTACTATAATTTCTGCTGGATCTATACCTGATAGTTGATGAAGTCTCAGTTTACCTTTTATAATTAATTCAGAGATTTTTCCACATAAGCTTTTAATTTTTACTTGGTTTATGTGGTAAAAAAGATCCATTCTAAGATAATATCATCCCTCTGCATTAAAATTCCTGTAGGAGAAATTCTGGAAGGCAATATGACTAGGATGCAGCTAAGATTTGGGTTCACCCTATCCACATGTGCCTCCTCTAATTTTTCCTCAACCATTGTCAATTCCTTTTCTGCTTCAGCTGTTAATTCTCTGGGACTATTCAAGTCTTTATCATCATCTAAGGTTTTATTTAAATGAATTATTAGATCAGATGTTATCCCAACAGTTGATTGTAGACTGGAAATGTCTCCTAACAATCTTGAAAAGTCATTGAGAGTCCGTAATCGGTCTCTCCTAATTTGTGCCTTTTGTGTTCTAATTTTCTGTAAACCTATTCTGTAACTTAGGTAATTAGCAGAATCTCCTTTTTGAATCTTTTCAGGAGCAATTTGTAATCCCCTTTTAGGCAAGACTACTTCTTCAAACATCTTTTCTAAAGTGTCTATATTTGAATCAGATAACAAAATGTCATCCATGTAATGGTAGGTTATAGACTTAGAAAATTGCTTACAAATTATTTCCAATGGCTGGCCTGTGTAGGAGTTCCTTCTGTTTGTGTGTTGTTTTCATTGGTACCTCTGAAGGTTTATCAACTGTTTTGTGTTTTTGTACAGCCCAAATGGCTGGTTCCATCATCTATAATATCTTCTAATATTTTCCTCAGAAACATAAGTTTGGGGGCTGCAGGCATGTTAATCTGGATATCCATTGCTGTAGCAGGTCATGACCTCACAGAATCACTGCAATATTGGCTACATATGGCCTTAGTCTTCCTATTTGCCCTTCTGGCCCTTTGCATTCAACCCATATCATGCTTTGTCTTACCCGAGATAGAGTTCCATTTTCCAGGAATTGAACATCTACCTCTAGAAGAGGCCAATCGGATGCCAAAATTCTGGAAAATGATACTTACATCTGCAATAAGCCTTTAATAAAAGTGCCATTTATACAAACTCTTAGTTTTGGTCTTTGATCATTTATGGAATTCTGCCAAAATATGCACTCCCCCTAGCCTACTGGAGTTTGACTCATCCTCCATATTTAACCCATCATTCAGACCAGTATTGATTTTTACAGTAGGCATTGGATTTTTTTATTTTTCTTGGTGAGACATGTTCTCCACTGTAACTGGGAATTACTGGACCACTTTTGGCTTGGGGGCCTGTGAGAGGCCCTTCAAGGAGTTTCCCAATGGTATCAGGTTGCCTTATCTGTCTGTTGTTGACCTGCATTCATTGGTCCAGTGTTGGCCTTTGCCACACCTCCTACATACACCTGAAGGCTGAGTCCTCCTATATCTGCTATTCCCAAGGAGGCATTATTCCTAGGAGTCCATTGTCTACAATCCCTTCTTGGATGTCCCATTCTACCACAATTAAAACATTTGGTATTTTGATGTCTTCTCTTACCATTGGAAATTGCTTCTCCTACCCATGTTTCAGTACCATTGTTAAGTGTCTCAACATTCATTGTATGCAAGACCCATTTATCCATGGGTGCTGATGTAATTTTTAAAGGCCCAAGGATTCATTTGCACTCAATGTTAGCATTCTCATAAGCCAAAGATTTAATTATTATACATCTAGCTGCTGGGTCACTTACCCCTATTTGTACAGCTCTAGTTAGTCTTTGCAAGAAGTCACTTAAAGGTTCTTTCTGAACCTGTTTAACCCTAAGGTATGATTCATCTCTCTTTCCTAGTTCCTGAATCCTATTCCAAGCCTTTAAATCTGCTGTGCTACATAAGGACAAGGTGTGGTCATCATAAAGAGCTTGATTCTTAGGATCAGAGTAAGGTCCTTTACCAAGAATTTGATCTAGGGAAATCTCAAGTCCATTTTCCTTTTCTTGCTTTTCTAAAATTCTCTCCTCTTTAAAAAAAAAAAAAAAAACAACCTTCAAAGTAATTGCTGTCCACTTTCTAGGACTGCTGAGATTAACTGAGCCCAATCTTGAGGCGTTGCTTTGCTGCTGAATGCCCACGTTTTGAAGACATCCCTAACAAATGATGAATGTAGTTCATAAGCTACAATTGCTTGTTTAATTTCCTTTAGATCAGTCATACGTATGAGCTCCAATGTATATTCTTTGACAACCTTAGGGTACTTGGGGCCAGGTACTTTTTCTGTTGTTATTACTGGAAAGGCAGGCAGAACTCTGGTGAAGCTATCCAGGAGATTTTTATATACTGACGAGGTTAAATTTTGCCTTTGTACCTTTTGATCCTGGTCATCAAATTCAATAATATTCTCAATTTTTTAAAATCTGCTTACCATTGCCTTTCGTAACTTCTGGATCTCCTGTCCCATGTTCTGCTCTAATGCCGTCATTGAGAATTCCAAGGTATGAAGTCTGTCCAGTAGAGATAATGTCTCATCCTTGGACATAATCTTAATAGCGTACATATTACCTAACTGTTGAGACATTTCATCAGTTAATCTTTCATACCCCTTCTACAGTGTCTGATTAATAATTCAACAATGCAAATTCTCTCAAATAATGTTTCAGCACCCAGTGTCATTGATTGGGTTTTATGTGCCAAATCATATGTTTCCTTCTCCAGAGTGCTTAATCTTCCATTAAACGAAGTCATATTCTTTTTCATATTTCCAAACTCTTTTTTGAGAAATGTGGTTTCATTCTGTAATGACTGCACCATTTCTAAAATGCCTCATTCTTAGCCCTATTGTCAAACCATTTTTTTTAAGGAAAAAAAATACTGAGGACAAAACTAATCCCCAGAATTAAGATTAATGATGTAGAAAGGACATCATATAAGTCTTGTAAAACCTCACTAATGCTGTAAGTAAAGAGGCTATTGAGACCTTGGGCTGTTAGATTGTCTAACATATTGTACTTTTAAATTAACAACTT
>NW_004949185.1:107302-122570 GCF_000317375.1 Microtus ochrogaster
ATGAAGGTTCTATGGTGATATGCAAGATATTCGTCAGTATTGCTATAGGATAGGGTCATTTCAGGTTCCCTATCCTCAGCTGCCCAAGGAACTAACTAAATCTTATCTAAGGTTTAATTAGCTGGATTAGGTGCAATAACCATTACCTGCCAGTAGGTGTCATGGGCCACCTACAAAACTAACCCAGCAGGGCATCATGGTGCATGTGAACTCACATGGCCAGTCTGAAACCTTATTTTAGATTAAAATGATGAAAGATAAATCACAAACTGTGTGCTCTGCATATGTCTCTAGAGCAGTGGAATAGGCAAATTCAAACAAATCATTAGAAAGCTGCGGAACAGCTGACTCAAACCAGGGAAGCCCACAACTCACCCAGATTTCTGCTGTGCACCCTTGGGGGAGGCAAACAGTAGGGTGTGTGGGGACTTGAAGCCAGTCCAAGGTATATAAAAAGAAAATATAAAGAACTACAGCGAGAAAAGCTGCTGTGTGAGATTCATTATTGAACTGTTGGCTCCACGCACAGGCAGTGGCTGAGGGAGGGCTTCTGTCAATCCAAGCTAGCAGCAGGCAGCCGAGCAGTGGGGAGGGGGGGTGTTCTAAAACCAAATGTTGGGCGCCAGATGAAGGTGTAATTCACAAAAGAATCCCACACCAGTTTGGAATTATGATTAATAAAAGGGTTATTTATTTAAGATTACCGTCCTAGACAACAGCCCACTGCACGACCAGGAACAGAGTCTAGCAGCCAGAAGCCGGAAACAAAAGAGACAGTATAGGGCTACCGCTGCTTTTTAAAGCAAAAGAGACCACGCCCAAGTGGGCTGGTATCTTAAAGGTAATTGGCTGAATGAGCAAAAGGAGCTCCCACAGCAATTGGTATTAGTTTTTCTTTGAAAATCTTGTAGATATCTGAGCTGAAACCATCTGGTCCTGGGCTTTTTTCTTTTTCTTTCCTTTTTCTTTTTCTTTTTTTTTTTTTTTTTTTTTTTTTTTTTTTTTTTTTTGGTTTGTTTGGAGACATTTGATGTTTGATAAACAGAAATTCTTAAAGGATGGTGTCTTCATTTAGTTTGGCCAAATCAGACTCCTAGCTCTCACCTTTTCAGAAGCACTTTTTAATTTCTGTATTCAAGGTAAACAGTCAGGGAATATGCATATGTCAATGCAACAGGAAATGAGGCTGCAGATTTGTGTGAACTTCTTCTTGTGACTAGCACGAAGCTTCATCCTTTCCCTCCCTCAGTGTGAGGCTCCTAGGAAAATTTTACTTCTTGGGGGTCTATTAGTCTGGTAGCCAATGGAAAGCACACCTGACTCTAAAGTAGCTGGTCCCCCACCAGCATCAAAGTCCCAGGATGGTTGGAGGTGAGAAAGAACCAACAGCTAACATAGAGAATCCAAGGGGGGGACCACCAAAGAGCCAAAGTATCAGTCATCACTGTACGTGGAAACTGATAAAAATATCACAGGAATATGTTTACAATTGTCAATACAAATTTTTAAAAGTCTGAATGATGGTGCTGGGGATGTAGTCAGATGTGGAGTAGTTGTCCAGCACACATGAAGACCTGGGTTCCATCCCCAGCACAGGTGGCTCATGCCTGTAATCTCAAAATTTGGGAGGAGGAGGCAGGAGATCAGAGGTAAAAAGTCATCCTCGGATTCATGGAGAGTTCAACGCTAGCCAGGGCTAGAGGAGACCCCACCTCAACAGTGACTCCCCCCATTTTCCAAAAGAGAAAGAGATGCTGCTTGTTGTCGAGGTGACATAAACCCATTTCATTTGTATCCTGAGACCTTTCCCATTTCTCTCACAGGACTGCAGGTTACCAATGGAAGGCTTAAGGTACTCAACACTAGGCTAGGTTTAAAGGGTGTGAGATGATGGAAAGATATAACCCTACCCCCCAATGCAGAGTGGCAACAGCCTTCAGAATGGGGAGGTGTAGAACTAGTTGGGGGATCATTGAAGAACACCTTTGGGTGTGTGGATACAGATGATTCCAGAGAGACTCAAATGAGGGGAGAAGACCTACACTCAATTGAGTGTCATTGTTCCCTGAGCTGGGAACCCAGACTAAAAGGGAAAGGGCTCTGGAGAAAGCTGGCTGGGCACCCCTGGTATCTCAGTTTCATGATCCACACAGGTGTGAGCTGCAAGCCACATGCTCCTGCCACCACAGCTTCCAGCTGCTCCTGCCTCCTTGCTGTCTCCACCATGGACAGTAACATCAAACTGTAAAGCCGAATAAGCCCTTCCTCCCTCAGGTTACAACAATAAGAAGAGAAACAAATACCTAGTGGTACCCTGGGCACCGCCACTGTTGAAGCTGAGACCATTAAGGACAATGATGTCACTGTCCCCAGCCTCACCCAGGTGTCACGGTCCTGTGACACCACCAGAACTCCTGGTTCCTCGTGTGGGGTTCTTGGGACTTGTTCTGTAAGGTATTTCTCAAGTCCTGTGAGATTTGCGTTAAAGGCATCAAGACTTTCCTCTTCCTGTAAGCAAATACGCCACACCCTGCAGCAAAGTCCATGTCGCTGCTGGGTGAGCCCTGCTCATGGGTGTATTTTCCTTTTCCTGATAATTCTGGGCTAAATCGGGATGAGTCTCTTCACCTTCTCCCCGGTTCTACTGACGTGTGTCTATATATAGCCGGCAGAACTGAAGAAGATCCACTCTTCTGTTGGCCTTCTCCCTCGGTCTAGAGTAAGAAAATGACCTGACGTTGAAAAGAAGAAATTTGAGGTAGGATAGTAAGAGAGCTATTTTGGGGAGGGCTCAGACAGGAAGAGGGAAGAGGAGGCAATTCCTTCTTTGGGTCAACCTTGGAAGGTGTTTGAAAGAAAGGGACAATGTAGCCTCAAATACTATTAAATGCTCTGTCTGTCTGTCTCTCTCTCTCTCTCTTTCTGTGTGTGTGTGTGTGTATGTGTCTGTCTCTCTCTGTATCTGTGTGCGTGTCTCTCTCCTGTTCTCTTTCTCTTTCACCTTGACAGCACTGAAGTCTTGGAAAACTTGCTGGTGAATAAAGACTTGATCACAAGGTTCCACCTTAAGTGGTTGGTGATACCAGCAACAGCAGTGAGCTCTATAGAGTAACATATAGGAGGGACACATAAATCTCTTATTGAGTTCTTCTCATCAGCCACACAGCAGAGAAGAATGTCAGCTTGTCCTTGATAGTTTACTTCTGGCCATGACACCATGGCCTAAAATTTAGCTTTGAACTGTAAAAAGATTCCACAGAAAACTTGCAAAACAGATTTGGAGTTTGGGTCACCTGCTTCCTCGAGGCATATGAGAAATAATGACTAACTTTAAGTTTAGAAAACACTGAACTGTTTCTGAAATTCCTGCTAGGTTGTGTTTCTTACAGCCCAGGCTCTGGCCTCTCTGATCCAGGGTAGACCTGAAGTCCAGGTCTGAGTCCACTTCCTCCTGCTCAGATCAGCTCCAAGGAGCTCTCTCATCTGGGACTCTCTGGCCTGCAAATGACCCAGTAGAGGGACTGGTGAAGTGGGGGCCATGGTTCCTCTGTACAAGGACAATGAGGAGGACATCTGTCCCATCTGCCTGGATCCCGTGAAGGAGGCTGTGAGGACAGACTGCGGCCACCTCTTCTGCCGAATGTGCCTGACCCAGTACATGGATAAGGCCTCAGTCTCTGGGGTCCTCAGCTGCCCAGTCTGCAGGAAGCCCTACTCTGAGGGGGTCCTCGGGGATGGTTATATCTGCTTCAGCCACCAGAAGAGGGTGTGCATGTTCTGTGAGGCAAGCAGACATCTCCTGTGTGTGGAATGTCTCAAGTCCCCCGAACACCAGTCTCATGCTGAGCTCTCCATTGAAAATGCCATCAGCCACTACAAGGTAAGGCTGTGCCACCCCCACCTGCCCCTGCCACTGGCTCCACAAGTTACTTCTTCTAAGCCTGGCTCCTCACAGAGGCTGTGACTGACACCTTCCTTTGAGTCTTCTTCATCAACCAACTTGAAGCCCTGGTCTTTGTTTCTGTGTCCTCACTGTTAATACCAGGGTTTCCAGGGCTCTGTGTGTCTATCTAGGTGATCCTGCCATTGGGATGGCAAAACCCCAGGAAGCATGGGCACTGTGTTTGGTGCAGCTGTATAGATAGATTCTGTACTAGATAACAAGAACCCCTTCTGGACCAAGATGATACGGTTCCCTGGGTGGATGGCTCTAGAACCCAGTCTGGACGTGCAATCAAGATTTATCCGTGCTAACATCTACCTTTCAAAGATTTGAAATCTGAAATCATGATGTCCTTGTCCTCTCTCCTTCCTTTACTGGTTATTATTGTTGTTTCTTGCTTTCTTTTTTTATTTTCTAAACTTGATCCACACTTTTGACAATAAATTCAGGCGACACCTGAAGATTAAATAGCAAAACTAAAAATCTTTCCTCTGGGATAAGAGTTAGTTGAGGGGAAAGGAGACTGCCGTGAAGCTTTACTCTGAATTCGACTCTGGAACCCTCATGGTAGGATGGGAATGGCTCCCACCGACTGTCCCCTAACCTCCACACAAGATCCATGGTGTGCCCCCTTCCAAATAAATAAATGTAACAAAATGATAATGAATCTTTCTTCATGTCTTTCCTCATTCTGTCATCAGTGATAGCCTGCATTAGATTTCTTTTATTCTATCCTTCCAGAAAAACTGTGTGTTTGAATGTTCTCTTTAAAACACACCTACACACACCATAGAGAGAGACAGACAGACAGACAGACGCTAGACATTTAGCTCAGTGGAGGAGTCCCTGCCTAGCATAGATGAAGCCATGGACTCAATTCCCAGTAGTTAGAAAAATACAACAATAAGTGCATAAAGGACTCTATTTTTTGTGTGCACACACGATGTGGTGGGGGTGTGCCCTGGCATGCACGTGGCGGCCAGAACCTTGTGAAGTCAGTTCTCTCCCTGTACCGATGGGTTGCCAGTCTTGGTGGCAAGTGCCTTTACCCACTGAGTCATCTTTCTGGCTCCCTCCTTTTTTCAAAACTATATCTTGTTTTTAATTATCTAAAAACATGTTTTGGACATTTTCCCACTTTTTCCATTAGTCCATCCAGATCTCCTGAACATCTTTCGACAACTGCATTCTGTCCAATTCTGTGAATAATCACAGGTTAGGAGACTGGGCTATACTCAGGTATTGCTTTTAGGTTACATGGGATATAATGATGATATCTTTTAGCATGTATTCTGGAAAAGTTGAAATACCCAAGATATTTTGGTGAAAAATGTAAGATCAAAAACTAACTTTGCCTTCTCTGAGCTATAATAAATTGCCCCACTACCTTTTCTGGAAGGTGCCATGCAGATCCTGCCCTGTCCTATTACTCTGAATGTTCCTGCCGGTGTGCCAACGTCCCTCTTCTACCTTCTCATCTTCCTCCTCCCTTTGCTTCTTCCTCTCTCCCTCCCCCTCCCTCCCCCTCCTTCCTCTCATAGTTCTAAGGAAAAAGATTGAACCTAAGGTCTTGCATATGCAAGGCAAGCCCGCTATGCTAATATACAGTGTTCTTTTTTACTTTTTATTTTAAGACCAAATCTTACTTTTGATTCCCATGCTGCAAGTAACTAAAATTGCAGGCTGATGCCACCAGAATCACCTGGTTAAACCACCTTAAGAATTGTACATTGTTAATATGGGCAAGCAGAGTTGTTTTTTCTTTTTTTAAAAAAAATTATTTTATTTTATGTGTACACATGAATATATGTGTTTCACACGCATAATACCCAGGGAGGCCTGAAGAGGTCGTTGGATTCCCTGGAACTAGAGTTACCGGCAATAACAAACTGCCACGTGGGTCCCTGGTCCTGGGCAGGAGCAGCCAGTGCTCTTAACCACCGATCTATCTCTCCAGTCCCATGGTTTGTGTTTCTTGAGGATCATAATCTGTAGTCCCAGTTAGCACTAGTTGTAATTGATGCAATCCTCCTGCCTTAGCCTGCTGAGTGCGGGAATTACAGATACACAGTCCCACACTTAACTTTTCTTTTCCCATTGTTTCCCCGCCACCCAAAACTTCTTGCTAGGCTGCATCTTCCTCTTTCCAAACATTAGTCCTTTCTTTTTTTCTTCCTTTCTTTCAAAACTATTTTTTTAAAAACAGTGGTAGGGTTTGAACTCAAGGCCTCAAGTATGCTAGGATGTGTTCTTTCTCTCAGCTGTACCTCCACCCCACCCCTGGCATTTTCTTGCCAGTTGTTCTGAAGATGAATGAGTCAAAGGCATGCCTTCTGTGTGTCCTCTGGGGACGTTAAATGAAACAGTTCTGAGATTCCCTCGTGATGTCATGAGGAAACGAGCTCTCATCATGCCGAAGTCTCCCGTTGAGTGGCCTCACTCATCCTGGCCTGATGCCTTCACCCTGTGGCTGCACCCTCAGCCCTAGGATCCCATTCCCTAACACCTCGAGCCCCTCTGCTTCAGAAGTCATGAGCAAGCACCTACAGTCAGCAGTCACTTGGCTTCTGTCTATCTCTGTTCTCAGCCAGATCTGCATATTAATGCCTGTGAATGAGAATCACTGTGGCCGGGCAGATACAAAGTTTAAGCGCTTGAAGCTTCAGGGATGTTGTGATAGAAGCCAAAGCTGACCCCACACACACACACACACCCTGCACCCCCAACTGTCCTGTACCTGTTTCCCTGTCAGGTCTTCCTATCAATAATGGAGGTTGGATTTTCTCTCTCTGTTTTTTTCTTTGTGGTGTTAAGGTTTGAATCCAGGACCCCACACATGCCACACAAATGTTCTATCACTGAACTACTTCCTCAGTCCTGAAGGGTAAATTTCCAAAATCTTTCAGACGGTTGGCCTTTAAAAGACGTTGTCATTATCTGGAAAGAGAAATGAGGGAGACTAAGTTGGAACTGAATGGAGAGATTGATTCAGGAAGCTGAAAGGGCGATGGTCTACTGAGTTCTGTACCTACTAAGTGCAGAGTCTTACAGGGGGAGGGCTTCCCACCGCTGTAAGTCAGGAGAGTCAGGAGAGTCAGGAGAGAGACTGACTCAGCCTGTACTCTCTGTAAAGTGTCACACCAGGCATTGGGAGGAAGTACAAAGGTGATTCATGACTACTGACTCCAGGTCCGTATTTAAGTAACAAGAGGAAGTGTAGAAAAATAAATAAGAGCCTGGCGGTGGTGGCGCATGCCTTTAATCCCAGCACTCGGGAGGCAGAGGCAGGCGGATCTCTGTGAGTTCGAGACCAGCCTGGTCTACAAGAGCTAGTTCCAGGACAGGCTCCAAAACCACAGAGAAACCCTGTCTCGAAAAACCAAAATAAAAAAAAAAGAAAAAGAAAAAGAAAAAGAAATAAGAGTATTTGCTCATGGAAGGAAAACAGTGAGTATCTGCTGCACATACGTAAGAGAACTGATGACAAACAAAACCAGCTACACATGTTAGGAAGGCAGACAAGCAACTGAAAGAACTACAGTATTTATGATCTTAGAATACCAGCAGGTGGCCCTCCTTAGTGTGATCAACCGGGGCCTAATGGGAAGGGACATCGGAGCTGCACCAGGACCAAGACTGGGTGTGGGGAGCAGATGGAGAAGCTAAGCCCAGAGAAGTGCGGTTACGTTTGGAAGATTTATAACCAGGGCCTGTTTAAAACTGCCTTAGTTACTTTCTTATGTTAGCATACGAAGTAATGGTTTGTATGGTGCTGCACGTCTTTAGCCCCAGCACCTGGAGGCAGAGGCAGGCTGATCTCTGAATCCTAGACTCACAGGGGTATATAGTGAAACCCTGAAAAACAACAACAACACACACGTGCGCGCACACACACACACACCACACACACAGAGCGCGCAGGGCTTGAAGGCTTGGTGGTTAAGAGGAGTATTGCTCTTTCAGAAGACCTGAGTTTGGTTCTCAGCACCCACAGCAGGGGGCTCACAACTCTCTCTCCATGGGATCTGGTGCCTTTTCTGGTCTCCTTGGGTACCACATATATCCACACACAAACACACTCACACACGTAATTAAAAATAACTATTTAAATATGTTCGTAAAAACAGAGGATTCTATCTTAATGATTTTAAACATGCTGAATAATACAACTGCACTGTCCCAATCTTGTCTCGTGCATTTAGAGTTATTGGCATTGTGTGTGTGTGTCGGTGTGTGTCTTTGCAAGTCAGAAAAGAGGAGGGTGCTGGGTTCCCTAAAACTGGAGGTACAGCAGTTGTGAGCTGCCCAGTGTGGATGTTGGGAATCAAGCACAGGTCTCCTGAAGGCCAGCAACTGCTGAGCCATGCCCCAGAAATTGCTTTGTTTTGTTTTCTGAAATAGGGTCTCAGTACATAGTCCTGGCTGACCCGGAACTCACTGTGTAGACCACACTGGCCTCAAACTCAGAGGTCCAGCTGCTGGGGTTAAAAGTGAACAGTGTTGTGCCCGTGGCTTCCCTGAGATACTGCCTCACCCTCCAGTTGACAACACCTGTGTCTGTCTCTAGGAAAGACTCACCCGCAGAAGCAGAAAGCTCAGAAAGGACCTGGGGGAACTTCAACGACTGAAAGCTCAGGAAGAGGAGATGCTGCATGCTCCGCAGGTGGGTGTCTCAGTCCCAGAGACGGTCTAGAGTCCAGAAGGACCTCTCCTTTTGTTGTGGACAACTGTTCCTGGAGCAGCCTGCTGTGGAATTATGGTCATGTAGGCTGAAAACCGGGCTTTGGGGCTTGACTCTGAGATTGGTGAACAGAATGACTTGGGATGTGTGAACCTTCTGAACTCCATACATCTTTCTTCTTAAGGAAAAGCACCTGTTCTCCCAGGTACATGGTGAGAATTAAGAGAGTTGAAAATCACAGCACATCTTGTCCTTGACAAGCACACTTTTCTATCTATCTCGCTCACTTGGGTGAGCTCTCTCCTCACTTACGGGGTTAAAGGCAGACACCAAAAGAACATAGCTGAGTTGTGTGAGCACCCGTGTGCGTGCGTGCGTGCGTGCGTGCGTGCGTGCGTGCGTGCGTGCGTGTGTGTGTGTGTGTGTGTGTGTTGCGCTATGGCAGGACCTATTATCTGTAGATGTGCTGGGCACTATGAGGTGGGAAGGGAGGTGCTTTGTGAAGAGTCCAATTGCTTCTGCAGTATAATGGCTGGTCAGGTAAGAACACGAAGGAAGAGGGATAGAGGTCAATAGTCCCACCTGGCTGTTCAGTGCATAGAGATCCAGGGGCTCTATCACCAAGCCTCAGGGTAGCTCCTCTTCTGTGGTTTCAGGTGGATTGGGGGAGCTACAGGCCAGGAGCTGAGTTGCAGAGCCAAGATCAAACCACGGAACAGCTGAAGGCCCCACCACAGCATCGTCTGGACCACCAAGAGGACCAGCCAGCGGAGGCAGTCAGGATCTTTGACTTCTCTGAGGCAGTAACACAGCTCAGCTTCCTGGTTTCTGGACTGGAAAGGATGGCCAAGGAATTGGATGCCAGAACTCTGAAGGTGTACTTCCTACGGCACCCCCAAATTCAGGGAGGGATTCTTGGATTAGTAAACAGCCTGCCAGCGGGTCCTTTCCGGGAGGTGTAAGGGGACGTGTTCCTGGGATATGTGATGATTGGGGGTGTGTATGTGTTTGTGTGTGTTGAGAGTGGCTTCTAAGGGCCACACCATGATACCACAGAATGAGGAGCAGAAGAAAGGGGTTATGCCCGCCAGCTTTCGTGGTGGCATGCAGACTGACCTTCAAGCGTGAGCTAGGATGGGCATTCAGTGGCAAGAACACAGTAACTGACTGTGATTGTCACCTTTTCTCTCCCAGGATGCCAGTGACTTACTGGACAGGTATGACCCCCTCTCCCTCCGTCCCACACTTGAAGACACATGAAGATCCACATGGCATAGATGTGCATATGGGCTAAATTAAAGTCAAGGAGACGTACTTGGTACCTTCATATGGCACGGGCAGTGGAAGCTCCAGTAGAACATATATGAATGTGTGAATGATTTCTTTGATTTCAGGAGTGCGCCCCAGAAATTAGAAGGACTCCTCTCTCATCTTCCTCCAGCTGGTCCAAACCTCAGCTAGTGCTCCTGGTGTGTTCTCTCCTGATGCCTTAACCTCTGACGCTCGGACACAGTCTCCTTCCTAAGCCAGGCTTGAGCTGTGGCTCCTTGTAGCCAGGCATTTCAGATCTCCAGCACATTCAGAGCCATTTGTACAATCTCCATGTTACCTGTGAACTGCTGGAGCACCTGCTGTCCTTGTTCTTGTGTGAGCATCCACCTCAGCGTACAGAGGTTGGCAGGTTTATTGGAGTGATATTTCTTCTGACTGGATAGAACCTCCTGTCTGTACTGTCTGCATAGTTTGCTCATTACAACTGCTGCAAACAGTCGCAAGGGTGATGTCTACAGTCCTCACCCTCATGGTCCTGTACATGTGTAACCTTGTCCCGCGTGTGAGTGGCGTCTGTGACTTGCTTCTCATCAAAGGGATACAGCAGAAGTGACGAAGGTACTGGAGTGACCATATCTCCTTCCCCTGGACTCTTGCCAATTGATGCATTCTAGAGACTTCTTGCTAAAGTTAGTGGTGCTAAGAGGCAAGACATGTGGGCAGTTCCTAGGTTCCCAGAACAGCCTAATGGTCCAGCTGACAGGAATCAGGGGGCCTGGGTCTTACAGTCACAAGAGAATAAATTCTGCTAACACTGTAAGCAAAGCTGGAAGTAAATTCTTTTTCTGGGAACTGGTAGTGCCCCAACTTCTTACCCTGCTGAAGTTTCCAGAAGGCCTGAAAAATGGTAGAAAAATTCTTTTTTCCCCCTTATTTCTTTTTTTTTTTTTTTTTTGGTTTTTTGAGACATCCCCCTTATTTCTGTATCTGTTTTTATAATAAACTTTCCTATTTAAATGAACCGGGATGGGTCTCTCTTCTTTGCAATAGAAAGCTTTTTCAGCGTAAGTATGGAAAGTCAGGAGTCAAACCTGTGCCTGTCAGGTAAAGTGTGTGAAGCTACTCTAGGGTCTGGTAGAGAGGAATCGGGAGCCTGGAGCTTTTACACCGATTGCAGCTCTTCTGGGGGAAGCAAGTGGAGTCCGACTCTAGCAAGAACAGCCTGGAGGTTCACTGGTCACCTCACTGGCAAGTCATCCAGTCTACCTCTGTTGTAATAGAAGCGGCGGGGCTGCGTCCCCGGCACCCGGCCACCCGCATGGCTAGCTTTATCCGAAATAATTACACAGAAACTGAATCCTTTTAAAAACTGCTTGACCCATTAGTTCCAGCCTCTTATTGGCTAGCTCTTACATATTGATCTAACCCATTTCTATTAATCTGTGTAGCCCACAAGCTGGCTTACCAGGAATGATCTTAACCTGCGTCTGCCTGGAGTAGGAGAATCATGGCGACTCCCTGACTCAGCTTCTTTCTCCCAGCATTCTGTTCTGTTTACTCCTCCCACCTATGTTTTAACCTATGGGGGCCAAGCAGTTTCTTTATTATAATTAACCAATGACCTTCCTCCATCATACCTCCTTTAACAGGGAGGAAGCTTCAAGGTGCCCTGGGGAGGAGCGTATGCTGATGGGTTAAAAGGAGTATATCCACTCCCTTGAAGGTTTACTTCTCAGTTTAAGAAATACGAATTATCTTTCAGAATGGCGGTCAGTTGTAGTGAGCATAGTCAGCATCAAAATCCTCCCCAGGGCCACATGACCACCAGTTTTCAAACGAAACAGTCTGGAAAGGTGTTTAACAGATCAGAAGCTGGACATGGATTCTAAAGTCCTGGCTGTATGATATTGGATGAGCAAATAATCAAATTTCACCAGGCCTCAGCTCTCCCCTCCTCTTCCTTCTCATCCTTTCATCCCACCCCATGCTTTTTCTTTCCTCTCTCTTCAACAGGGATTAGTGTGGGTCAGGCTAGCATCAAATTTGCTGTCTTACTGTGAGGCAGAGGCTGACCTCGAATTCCTGATCTTCCTGCTTCTACCTACTGAGACTTACAGACACTACCACGCACAGCTGCCTCCTTCATGCAGACCAGCGATACGGCTCAGTAAATAAAACACTCGCTGGGTAAGCAAGGAGACTGGAGTTCGGAACCCCAGAACACATGTAAAAGCTGAGTAGCTGCCTATGATCTGAGCTCTCACAGGGAAAAGTCAGAACCCCCAAATCAACTAGCTAGCTAGACTAACCAGAACCGGTGAGCTCGGAGTTCAGCAAGAGACCCTAGCAAACAAGTAGAGAGTAACTGAGAAAGACATCTGACGTCGGCCTCAGGGCCCACACACATGTGTACTTGAAACCATACACATTCGTACCCACACATATAACCATGCATACACATATACAAAGTACACATACAAAAAAAAGAAAAGGAAGAATAATAATAGAATATATCTCACAGAGTTCCCAAAATAAGTACCATAAGGGTCATGATGCCTTAGAGCAGGGAGGGACTTCATATACCTTAGAGGTTCATGGTCACTTTAAATACTCAAGTAAAACTAGTAGAAAGAAGCAGAAATATATAGTCCATTTCTCAGTGGAACATGAGGCTTAGGGCCTGTGAGTATGCTTAGCATTATATACATGCCTGCACATGCTCTTTATTTTTCAAACATATATTTTATAAGGTATATTGAACACCCTGGAGAAACTCACTCAGTACTCTCTGATCTCTAGCCCCTAACTGCGAGGTCTTTTCTGTCTGCTGGGTGGAGGATGGATGTTGGCATCTGAAGGCGATTCCAAGCCTGGGCGCACGGTGCCTGGTGGCCTCTCCCTTAGAGCTGCACCATGGCTGGTTTTCCCCCTCACAGATGCAGTTCATGACTAAGTCGGGTAAACAGCAAGAGTGTTAAATCAGCTGTCGCCAAAGGGCATGCTTGGGTGGAATGAAGTGTAGAGCCAATAAGGACTAGAAAATTCATCATAGCCACCCTGTAAAACTAAGAAAAGGTTTTTATGATGGGTAAATTTTAAAATATCACTTTGAGATGGTCGATATAATTCTCCAGGTTGTAGGCACCCATTACTGGTTGCCACCCTGGCCCCCAAATCGTTTCCAAGGAGGGACAGTTCTGGAGTTCTCCAGACCCCACATGACCACAACATCCCACCTCTACGCAGCTTCCTGTATCCCACAGAATTCTCCCCTCCAGACCGGTTCTTCTTTAATCCCCAGCCTTGCCCTGTCCTGCCTCACTCCACAGAGGTCACCTTTTGTCCGGGTCTAGTATATTTCAGCTTGTTAGTCTAAAGGTGACAGGGCATCCGAATCCTCCCCAGCATCCTCCTCAGATCCTCCTACCCCAGCACTAGAGTGCGGATGTTGCTGTTTCTGTTCCACCAACTGAGCTGTTTGTGACTAATTCTCTATCATCTCCTTAATTCTAGCTGGTAGTCAACTGATTAGGAAGACAGCTTTCCCAGGGGGTGAGCATGGTCCTTGGATTATGGTTTATGACCATAACCACCATGGGGTCCTCCTTCCCTCTCAGCCTGTGGGTCATGAGATGGAGAGGGGTAACACAAAGCTTTGTACTTGGTCCATGATATGAATGGAGACAGCTGTCCAGGAGAGAGATTTCAGTGAACTGGCTCAATTTTATTCCAGAGTATAAGGAATATAGGATTGGGGAGCCTGGGGACAAACCCTAATTTTTATTAAGTGGCACACTCCTATCACAAGGCCTAGCATGTGGCAGTAAGGTCCTATAGAAGAGCTCCTAGACCAAGGATCTGTGCTAAGGGTCAAGCTAAAGAGGAATCAGGCATCTGGTTTTAGACACAGCTTTTAGATAAGATCAGTCCTCCAGGCCCAGCAACCATTCTCCAGCTAGCAGGTAGAAGCAGGAAGTCCTGCTGGAGGGCAGGAGACCGAGTTATTGAGATAATCTGCTAGACTAGGAGGAGGCTGTGACCTCTGACCAACCAGCAACGGCTTCCAACAAGCCCCTGTCCCCCTAACTGACCTTCACCTCACCTTGAACTGACACCAGTGAAGGCAGTGGGTGGAATTGGGTGAAGATGGTGCACGACTGTCCACAAGGATGTGGAGATGAACCCAGTGCCTGAGAGAGGTCAAAGGCCAGGTCAGCCAGTTTTTTCCATTACGTCTTCTCCCTCCTTTTCTCTCAACAAGTGTATCTTCTAAAAAACCATCCTGGTATCATATTCTCCCTGAAGACACGGCAGCATTCCATCCTCTGAGCATCCATAATGCTTAGGGAGATTCCTATCACAACAGCCACCACAAAGAGATGTTATCTTTACTTCACTATCTTCCCAGGGCTCCTTCATCTTCCTTTCCAATTACCAACGGTTACCATGATTTGTTCATGGCTAGTATAGGAAAAAGAATGTTTTTTTTTCTCTTTTTGAAAGGTTCCACATTTTATTACAGAACCAACTAGTTAGCCATTGTGGGACAAATAAAAGCAAACAAGGCCCCAATTTAAACAATTTAAACATGACCAAACTCCAGGTGTTAAAATAAGAACTGTCCACTAGCTAGTAGAACTGTTTGGGAAGGATTAGGAGGCGTGGCCTTGTTGGAGGAGGTGTGTCACTGAGGGTGGGCTTTGAAGTTTTAAAGCCCATACCATTCCCAGTTATCTCTCTTCATCTCATAGTTGTGGATCAGAACATAACCTCTCAGCTACTGCTCCAGCACCATGCCTGTCTGCCTGTTCCATGCCCTCTACCATAATGGCCATAGCCTCTGAAACTGTCGGCCCCAAATAAGCTCTTTCTCAGTAGGCTGCCTTGCTCATTGAGTCTTAGCACTGCAGTAGAAAGGTAACTACTAAGACAGACAGTTTTGCTCTCTTTTTTTCTTGTCAGGAATCACTTGATCCTGACCTTTTTCGTAAGTTGGATCTAATATTTTATTTATTTTTATTTGACATTGAACAGACAGAATTAACACACCCAGCAACCCCAGGGAGTGTTGCTCACACTGGTCTCACTGGGGACAAGACCCTAAAAACGCATCTGCAAAAATACACTGTGCCTGGTTCTGGACTCACCAGCTATGGATGACACTCGTCCTCTGCCCTCCCCATGAGGGGGTAGGAAAGGAGGACGAAAAGTAGCATTTTGCTTTGCACAATGGTGACAATATTGTGAGGGGTCTCCAGGACCACTGGCCCCCATAGCACCCCTACTTCCCAGTCAGCTCCTAGTACATCTTGCAAACCTAGTTGTAGTAATAGGAGCGGCGGGGCTGCGTCCCCAGCACCCCAGCCGCACCC
>NW_004949185.1:122957-127277 GCF_000317375.1 Microtus ochrogaster
AACCAATGACCTTCCTCCATCACCTAGTCATTCCATTCTGCTTGTAAGACATGAAAGCCACAGGGGCTCCCAGGTGGTCTTTCTTGTGGAAGACTGTCACCTTCAGACCTGTTGCTGAAGATGGGTTTGTCACTCTTGGTACACCAACCAGACGTAGCAGCGGAGGCCAGTGTCACTGGCAGGCCCAGGGCCCGCATAGTCCAAAATGACCATACTACTGCAGATGCCATTGCCTTTCATGTTGACCACTGGGAAATGGTGCCACTCCCTGTATCAGGGGTCCCTCCTGCTGAGACTGCCTGGTCTGTAAGGACCAAGGTGTAGATAGGGTTTCCCGGGTCAAGGCCATCCCACGAGATGTGCTTGGCCTAGGTGGGTAGGTATCAGCCCTTTGCCCAGCTCATCCACCTCCACTGGGTGCTGGAGTCACCATCTGCCTCCTGCAGGCTCAGCAGCTCGGCCCACTGACTGATGCCAGTTGCCGTGGAGGTGGCAGAAGCAAAGGCACACACTGGTCCTGAGAATCGTGGGAGAGGGTGTGGTGAGAAGTCACGTCAGGTTGTGGTGCGCGATGGTAGAAGAAAACGCTTCTTTTTCAAATAATATTTTTATTTATTCTTTCGGGATTTCATTCATGCATACAGTGTATTTTGATCATATCCACTCCTCCGAAATGTTTCTTGAAGACATGAATAAATTAACTAATATTTTTAGAAAAAGGCAAACGAGGAGAAGAGTGTTTTCCTTGAAATCATGCGGTTGGTTGATTACAGGACTTCGTCTGGAACCCGGGTCTTGAGGTTTACAACCCAGCACTGTGTGTACGTCTATGTATGTGCCCATTGACGACAATGGTGGGTACAGCCAGCGGCAGCCAAGGTCGCAGATGCCCCGACCATCTGATGGGCTCTGGGGAAGGCTTGAACAATGATCGGACTAAAGGTCCTACCACCTTGTCCCTTGCGGACATATGCCCTAGCAATTGTTTTAAAAAGCCATTTTTGTGCCTGGTCGTCCAGGCAAGGGTCAACTCCCCAGGATGCTTGACTTCAGTCTTTGTACTCAGAGGAGGGAAACTGCACCTTCTCGGTGGCTCAGGGAAAAACTCGAGCCTCTGCCCCAGAGTCCGAACAAGGGAAAGATCTCCCGTGTGAAGGAGGCAGTGAAGGTATAGATGTGCTCCTGGGTGACAGCGTTGACAAAGGTCACCCAGCCTACCTCGTAGTCAAGACACACCTGCACCTTTCGGGGCTGCTCGTCCAGGGCCAGCCTTGTGGGGAAGGAACCCAGCGCTGAGACAAATCCAAAAGCCAGTCTCACGGCCCAGACGCCTTCCTCCGGTCTCAGCCGCAGCTCTCCTTTCCGTCGGACGTCCTCTCTCACCACGCCTACCGTGCAGCTGCCACCGTGGACCAAGTCAACGTTCACCACCCAAGTGTGTCTCCCTCCCGTAAAGCCACGTTGGGCCAGTACGCAGGTGGCTCGGTCAAAACGCTGCGGAGTATCTGGTGAATTCTGCCATTTGTAGGAGAACCGAGCCCTCCGGTGATCTTCAGACAGGAGGAGCTTGGGGTGGGAAGTCTGGGGGTCTAGGGCAATGTGGGCTGTGGAATGAAACAAGGAATGGGTATGTCAGCGGACGTGCTGTGTCTTACTAGGATGACCTGAAAGCTTATTTGCTGTAGGAAGTCTTATAGCCAGCGGCTTCCCGCCCACTGGGCCGTGGCCTCTTGTACTATATATGCTGATGTAGAGCTTACGTTGGACCACTTTTCCAGCAGCTCTTTCTGGTTGGTTGCTGGATTCGGTTTCTGTTCTCCCCTCAAGCAGAGGATTCTGATTTGTGAGTTTACCCCTAAATAAATAACCATCTATTTCTCAATCCCGAGCTAGGGTGGGATTTCTTTTAAGGGTTCTTCCACACTTACTTCTATCCCTGGCTGCTTGTGTTAAACCACCCATGTGTAGCGGAGCATGGGCATCACCAAGAAACGGGTTTGACCTACAGACTAAAAGTCTGCATCCTAAAAAATGCTAAGGGAATGCATGTACACGTCAAAGCGGGAAAAGTCAGTCGCAAACAGCACGCTGCCCTCGCTTGTCTGCCGTCCTCTAGTACGGCTCATGTTGGTGAAAACAGGGGACTCCCTAAAACACACCCTGCCTCACACATGGGCACCCTCACAACCTGCCTCCTCATGCACAGCCCCCTCACACCTTACACACGGCCTCCCAGCTCCATCGTTTCCCTTAGGTACATACAACTTCTTTGTACAGGTGCACGCTGATACTGACACACAGGCGTTTTTACACATATCCTCTTCACAAACACTCCCGCCCTTTCTCTCTCTCTCAGCTCACAGCCCCCCTCACGTACAACCAGCCTCGTACGGCCTTACTCACACAGCCAATCATACATCCGCGTGCACATCCTCCCTTCCACAGAGCCACCGTCCCATACAGCTGCTCTCACCGCCTGTAGTCAGCCTCCCTCCAACACATTCTTCCCTCACACAGGCAGCATCCTCTCTCACACACTTCTACACACACTGACACTCTTGCGCACACACACACACACACACATGCACTCATGCACTCACACACACACACACACACACACACAGTACCCCTTACACAAGCCTCACAGACAGCCTCTCCCCTCACACAGCCTCTCCCGTCACAGACAGCCTCTCCCATCACAGACAGCCTCTCCCATCACAGACAGCCTCTCCCCTCACACAGCCTCTCCCCTCACACAGCCTCTCCCCTCACAGACAGCCTCTCCTCTCACACACAGCCTCTCCCCTCTCACAGCCTCTCCCCTCACAGACAGCCTCTCCCCTCGCATCCAGCACCCACCGTGCACAGACTCTCATACACAGGCTCCCTTACACAGCCCCCCACACGGGTCCACCATCACACACAGCCACTCCTATGCACAGCCTTCCCCTCCCGAGCAGCCTTCTTACCCACAGCCTCTCCACCACACCCTTTCACACAGCCCCCTTCGGACATGGCTACCTTCACACACAACCACCCCCAACACAGACTCCCTCATGCACAGCCTCCTCACTAATAAACGCGCCCCCACACAATCATTTTTACACGCAGCCTGCCTCTATAAACAGCCTCTTCTACAGACCACCCTCACATCCACCTTCCTCACACAGGCTCCATGCACAGCCTCTCCTTTAGCCTGCTTCTCAGGAGCAGACATTTTCCTCCTGTCCATTCCACCCTGGAGTTTCTTCTCTGCTTTGGCTGAGGATGCCATGACTCATTTGTCCAGCCTTTCTTCCTCTTCCCCCTGAGGTCATGCACTCTCTTTCAATCATTCTCCACTGTTGGACTCTGGCTGCCATTTTTTTTGGAGCCCCCAGTTCTTCCCTATATATAGCTATGTTGAATATTTCTAAACTGAAGAATTTTAGGCATGGTGGCGCATACTTTTAATCCCAGCACTCGGGAGGCAGATTCAGATGGATCTCTGTGAGTTCAAGGCCAGTGAGTGCCAGGACAGTCAAAGCTACATACTAAGAGCCTGTCTCAAAAACAAAAACAAACAAAAAAATCCTAAATGGAGAAAAGCTATCCATGCAGATTTATCTAAGGATTAGGGAGCCCCTCCCAAAAGTTCCACAACTCTCCTGGGTCTTTGGCCGGCTGATGGGGAACTGGTGGCATTAAAGGGGTTCTTTCTGTTCATTCCTGTCTCTCTTGTAAGCTGCTCTGTTTCTCTAATTTAGAAACTGAGAGGGAGTGGAGGTTTCTGACAATTCTGAGAATGTGACTCTACCCAGTCAAAAGTTGCCCTCATCCAGAAAGCGCATCCCTGACAGACCATACTCATTTCTAATTTTTATCTAATCATTCTGCCCACTGCACATGTACCAATCTGGAGACCAGATTTATCAGGAATGTGTATGTGACTGTCCTCACTTCATGGCCCTCCTAGGGACCTTATACAGCCATACCTCATTCATTTGCATACTAAACTTCACAAAAGCTCGAGTGCTTTATGTAGAATGGTGTAGTATTTACATGTAAACTACACATACCCTCCCAAATACTTCACATCATCTCTAGGTTGTTCATGTTACATAATACAATATAAATGCTATGGCAATAGTTGTTATGCTAAATTATTTAAGGAGTAATGGAAAGGGGGAAATCTCACCACATTTATTACAAAGCAGTGTTTTTCTATCTGGGGCTGAATGTGGAATCTGTGGACATGGGTGTGTATGTATGCTTTGTGTATGTATGCTTACATATACAAGTCATTGTATGTGTGTGTGATGTGTGTATAGTGTGTGTGTG
>NW_004949185.1:127579-134525 GCF_000317375.1 Microtus ochrogaster
ACCCAGAAGCTGCTTACCTGGCTCATAGTCCAACTCAAAGCAGAGTTTTTCTGTAAGGAGGAAATAATGACAAGATGAGATTTCATTAATCTCACAGCTGCAGAACACTCAGAGATGAGGAAATGGAGGGTCGGGAAAGGGAAGGAGCAGAGAGAAGAATGGAAGTTGGAATTCTCTAAACACCTAAACCTCTTAGAGTACTTACTCTCATTTCAAATCCAGACACTCTGGGACAGGCCTGCAGATATGCATCCTCACAAGTTCTCAGGGATTACTGATACTCCTGGCCTGCAGCCCCAGCGAGAAGCCTGCTACTCTACCCCTGAGCAGACAGGGCTGTGTCTGCCTTGCCTACCTGTCTTCACAGACATCTACGGAAGGAAAAGATCAATGGGTTCACTTCGTTTTCTTCTACTTGGAAATAATGTTTGGGCTGGCCAAAAGTCGGCTTTTGATTAGAGTAGGATTTGCTCTAGTCCTTGCAGGAAGCAGACTTTCAGGAATGTCCTCCTAGGGACATGTTTTTGTGGGTGTGACATTTAGAATAGGTGGCATTGTTCATGATGTCATAGTTCATGAGGAACAGAAAGCCACAACTCACATTTCTAACTTTCCTGGCTGGCTGCCATTACGACTCCTTCCGGGAAAGGAATGGGGCTCGGTTCCTATAAGGATGGTTCAGTTTAGTCAGCAGACCAATAAAAAGAAGTGGGGGAAGGTCTGGGGATGTGGGTCAGTGGCTAGACCACTTGTCTACATCCACAGGCCCTGGGTTCAACTTTCAGTAGCGGAAAAACAAAACCAGCAAAAGGAAAGCAAAAGAGGAGGGGAGAGTCAGCTCCTGCCGTTAGGCAAATGCTGTCACTGATTCGCACAGTTGAACGTCAAAGTACGAGCATTGCACGCACCACTGAGGACTTCTGATGGTGACGAGTGAGGAGAGGGCTGTTAATCGTTATCTCTCCTACTGCAGCGTGTCCACTGGTCAGATTTGTTTAACAGGTTGATCCCAACCCCCAAGTCTTCACCTATTATTTCTCTTCACTGGCACATAACCCTGAAAGTTAGATTTTTTTTTTAATGGGCCTTGGCAAATAAGAAAGGTAAAGTACTAAAGGAGATAAGCCGTGCTAAAATACACAGCCGTTTGGCAGTGGACTCAGGAAGCCATTCCCCAACCCAGGCTGTGTGCACAGCAGCACTCTACAGAGGCCTAGGGTCTCCTTACCCAGGAATGTCCTCATCTCCTGCTGCAGAGGGATGGCCTGTTGAGAGAAGTCCCGGATCCTCTGGCCCAGCTCTGGGGAGATAGCCTCGGGTTTCCGGCACTTTCTAGTTTCACATCTAGGGGCACAGAAGCGGCAGGGTCTGGGAATTATTCTTTTTAAAAAATACTTAATTTTACGTGTATGGGTATTTTGCCTGCATGTATGTATGTGCGACACATGCATGCAGTGTCTGTGGAGACCAGAAGAGGGCATGGGAGCCACTGGAGCTAGAGATGGGCATGAACTGTTCTATGGGCTGAGTCCAGGATCTTTGCAAGAGCAGCACGTGCTCTTAGCCACCGAGCCATCTCTCTAGTCCCTAGAATTGTTGTTTTTTTAATGATGTCTCCAGGTTGCCATCTTTTTCTAACAAGGCCTGGAGCAGCAGCTTCCCAGTTCTCAGATGAACCCCACTGCTGCACGAGTGGGTGGATCTACAGCAGTACGTGAGGACACATAAGGGCATGTGTAGATTTACATGGCTGTGCACCCTTCATGTGAGAGCATAATTAATGCGCGTGGCAATAACTAGGTGGGTGGAGCGTGGGTGGCTATCTATGTGAGAAAAGAAATAGGCATTGAATCACCAACCTTATTAGAGTGCTTCTGATATCCTGGGAGGAAAGGAGGAAGATGGGGTGGGGAAAGAGAGTGAGGGAGAAAGAGAGGGAGAGAGAGGGGAGAGGGAGAGAGAGGGGAGAGGGAGAGAGGGGGAGAGAAAGACGGAGGGGAGAGAGAGGGAGAGGAGGGAGAAGGAGAGAGAGAGGGAGAAATGGAGAGTGGGTGGAGAGGGAGAGAGGGAGAGCGATAGAGGAAGAGAGAGAGGAGAGAGAAAGAGGAGAGAGGGGAGGGAAGGGAGAAAGAGGGGAGAGGGAGAGAAAGAGGGAGAAAGAGAGGAAGAGAGAGAAGAGGGAGAGAAAGAGAAGGAGAGAGGGGGAAGCGGGAAAGGGAGAGAGAGGGGGAAAGGGAGAAAGAGGAAGAGAGAGAGAGAAAGAGAGAAAGGGAGAGAGAGAGATTCAATTTCTGGCTTTTCTCTTCTATTTTTGTTATATCCACAAAAAAACCAAAATGCCATATTCCTAGCCTTGGACAAATCCATGGGGACCAGAAACCAACACCTGACTCCTTCACTCCATGGTCAGAGTTGGTGATGCGATCCACTTCTATCTATAGGCAAAAGCAAGCAAGTCCCACACCAAGGTCCTCAGTTCCCAGCATCCAGTGCATCCCCTTGAATCATGTCGCTGCCATCCCCATAACTCTCCTCCATGTCAAGGAACGCAGCTCAGGAAAAACTTCCTGGCCAGTGGAGGGGACATTCAAGTTATGAAAAACTTGCATTGGAAACCAGTTGTTTGAACAGTGCTTTGTAGTTTTCAAGAGCAACTTCTACCTCATTTTACCGCTGGCGCCTCACTCCTTCCCGTTTTATGGATAACAAGAAAGGAGACCAAGGCCAGAGAGCAGCGTGACCGGGGATTTCTTAGGGAAGCGTGGACTGTAATTCAGCCCCTGGCCGTGTCACACATCCCGTCTGGGGCGCAGAGACATGTATGTAGAGGAGGTACCAATCAGGCTATGATTCCAGAGACCCCGGGGGGCGGAGGGGGAGGGCAGGCCCCATCTCACGGTCAGGAGGCCCCTCGCTGGCCGCTTGTTCTTCTCCTCCAGCTCCTCAATCAGGGTGCTGAACCGGCAGATCTCCCCTGTGGCCAGGGAATCAAACTCTTCCTGTTGCTTCAGGATATCCCCATCCAACCTCTCCAGCTGGGCTAAAAGGGCACTCTGTTGTTCCTCTAGGACCCGACTCAGATGTGCAAACTGAGAAATCACCTGCTGTCTCTTGGTGGCCACCTGAGTCTGAGAAGGAAAGAGGAGAGAACACTTATGTCTCCCCACATCACAATCTCCTCCTCTTCCCCAACCCCCACCCCCGCCAACCCCCAGTCCCTTTCCCACAGCAGCCCCTCATCTCCCTCCCTTCCTCTCCTTACACATCATACCCACTCCCCCAGATCCCCGCTCCCGCCTGTTCCTCCACCCCATATGAACGCTGCAGCTGGTGTTCTTCCTGCCTGACACCCCACTTCTCATTAGGCCCAGCATTGCCTCATTGTCATTACTGTGGTTTCTAAAAGGGTCTCAGAGACACCAGAGATGCCTGGCCTCTCGCTGTGCAGGAAGCAAGCACACACTGAGTACACACCACTAAACTGCTGGAGGCGGGATGACACTAATCCCTGCAGGTCAGTCAGAAGAAGAATCCTAATCTCCGTTTCACAGGTGAGCAAGCTAAAATTAGAGCTGCTCAGGACGGAAGAGTTAACGTCTGAGTCAGAATTCAAACTCAAAACATCTCCAGGTCTGTCTGCTCAGTGGCCTCAGACTCTGGAAAAAGGGACTGAGCGGGGGGGGAGGGGGGAGACCTACCAGGAGAACCTGTATCCTTTTGTTTTCCCTTGATTGGATTTCTTGAATCTCCTCTCTCTCTTTCCTTAGACCCATAAGACACTTCTGTATTTGTTCCTGGGGAGAAGGAGCATACAATAGTTATGATGGAGAAAGTAACCACGAAGGGACTTCACTACCTTCACTCTGTGGAAGTGAAATGCCCCAGAGATGAGTGTGAACCTCAGCACCTTGAGAGACTCAGAGTCTTCTTTCTTATTCTGATTTTGAGACTGGTTTCATGTCGCCCAGACTTACCTCAAACTCAGATCCTCCTTCCTCAGTTTTCCAAACATTAGGATCATAGGTCAGCACCACCAGGCCTGGCCTTAAGTCTTGTTCCTCTTACTTTGTGCTTCAGCTATTCTGACCATGGTTTACCCCTTCTCACAAACCTTCAAAGGTCAATGACTTTGCTGACCCTTTGAGCCTTTCTTCAGGTGAAACAACTACCTTCTTTTGCATGCAGCAAGTATTATTACCTAGCAAGTATTACCTACAACCTGAGCTCTGTACATTCTTTAGCTGAAACTGAAATTATATCACCCAAAGGAAATACATGCAAATAACATACAACATCTTCCTTTTAAAAAAAAAGTAACCTAGAAAAGATCTGATGTGAGAAGAAATCTGAATACAAAAATAATTGATGCAGTATTTTATAAATTGTTCTAGTGTAGAGTTAGGAATAGGCAAACACATAAATATCCACATGTGTGTTTAAGAATACCGACAGATTTTCTGGAATTGTGATTTGTAGGCTGGTTTTCTTTGCTTTATGTTTAAAAACCACTTATGGGGACTGGAGAGATGGCTCAGAGGTTAAGAGCTCTGCCTGCTCTTCCAAAGGTCATGAATTCAATTCCCAGCAACCACATGGTGGCTCACAACCATCTGTAATAAGATCTGGTGCCCTCTTCTGGCCTGCAGGCATACATGCAGGCAGAACACTGTATACATAGTAAAGAAACCTTTAAAAAAATAAAAACCATTTATGAATGAGTACATATGATAATTGTCTTTCTGGGTCTATGTTACCTCACTCAATATGGTGTTTTCTAGATCCATCCATTTGCCTGCAAATTTCAAGATGTCATTATGATCCCAGAGAACCTAGACAACAATGAGGACCCTAAGAGAGACATTCATGGATCTAATCTACATGGGAAGTAGAAAAAGACAAGATCTCCTGAGTAAATTGGGAACATGGAGGCCATGGGAGAGAGGAAGGGAGGGGAGCAGAGAAAAATGTATAGTTCAATAAAATCAATATTTAAAAAAAACATTAAAAAATACCGACAGAAAAGCTGAGAATCTAGCTCAGTCATCTGAGTGCTTGCTTTGCATGCAAGAAGCCCTGGGTTCAATTCCCAACACTGCAGAAAATGATATAATCATAAATGCCTGCATAAAATGCCTATAATTCCAGTGTTCAGGAAATAAAGGCAGGAGAATCAGAAAGTCAAAGTCATCCTAGGCAATATAATTAGTCTGAGGCAAGCCTACATTAAGACCTGGAGAAAGAGAGAGAGAGAGAGAGAGAGAGAGAGAGAGAGAGAGAGAGAGAGAGAGGATACGTAGAGAAACTTCATTATCAAAAGATCATTAACAAATGCTGTAACATACATTTAAACACACGTTTGTAACAAAATACAGTATAAAAATACCTAAAACCAGCAATATACTCAGTGAACAATAAAAACATGTGCCACATATATCCATATATTCACCCAACTAGCTTATTCACAACAGTAATTCACGACACAACATTCTTCGTGCTTCAAACATACCACACTCAGACCACCCCTCCACACACAAGGCGTTCACTCTTGGAACTATACAAGCATCGCCATTCCCTAAAATGCAAACCTCCAGCACACCTAACTGATACAGGACACACACGTTTGATGGTTCATTCGTTCAGAAAGGAATTACTGAGCTCCTGCTATATATGGTCCACAAAGAAACAACATAGAACTTGCTCTTAATCACAAACCTGTGTTTTTCTGTGCTTGAGTCTATTGCCTGGAAGATCAGATAAGTACAGAGAAAGAATCTGGAGTTAGGGCACCCCTTCTACCCCAGAATCCACAAGGCCTTTCTACTTCCCTTGGTCCAATCCAGCTCCCACAAGGGTCCCCCAGAGCCCTTTCCTACCCTGCAGGGATCCTCTCCTACCCTGTAGGGACCTGCTGCATCCTCCAGGAAGCGCACGGTGTGAGCCCTATGCTGTCCGGCCTCGCGGCACACCACACACAACTGAGCCTCATCCTCCTCACAGAAGAAGTAGACTTTCTCGCCGTGCTCGGGACAGGCATCCTCCACCTCCAGACCTTGCGTGGATGCCAGCTGAAGGCGTTCGATGTTCTCTACCACGTTGGCCAGCTGCCAGTTGGGCCGGAAGCTCCCTGGTCGGAAAGGCTCTTTGCAGAGCGGGCAGCTGAGGGACTCCTCCGATTCTGGGCCTGGGATTTCACAGTAGCGCGTGAGACAGCCGCGACAGAAGTTGTGGCCACAGTCGATGGTAACTGGCTCCCTTAGGGTGCCTTGGCAGATGGGGCAGTTGACCTCATCTGCCAGGCTAGTCACAGAAGGAGCTGAGGCCATGTCAATCCTGCTGAGCCTTCTGCTTCCCGGAAGTCACCATCTCTGCTTCTTGTGAAGAATACACTCCACACGCACACCATGCCTGAACACAGACACAGTCACACACACTTGGACAAGGGGCCCAATTGCATATCTGGCACCAGGGGTCCCTCGTTCTGTTCTCCCAGGAGCGGACACACTTCTGCCAACAGCAGAAATGACGAAATAGCCGAAGGGGGTGACCCAGGAGCTCACAGCATCATCTAGAGACGCTGGAGTATCTCTGGACCAGTACCCATGGCCTAGGGGCTCCCCGTCCCTTTCTGTCCGCCTGGAGCTGCCCACAGGAAGATGAGAGTGTTTAGTCTCTCAGCAGTCCGCCGTTAAAAGAGATCTATCTTTGGGAAAGGGAGGAGCCTGGCTCACAGAGGACCGCTGCCTCCCCAGCTCTGCAACACCTGTCTCCAGGGAGATTGGTGGTATCAGCCAGCACAACGCCTGGGAGTCAGTGGACAGGGCATGTGGGGACTCAGATAAGGCTCTTGAGCTGGGGTGTGTACAACACAGAGGCAACCGTGGTGATGCCTCCATAGGCCCATGACAGACTTTTAAAGAGGGCTGGGAAAAATGCATTGGGGGGGGGG
>NW_004949185.1:134625-136122 GCF_000317375.1 Microtus ochrogaster
TTTTTTTTTTTTTTACCATGACTACACATCTTCCAGTGACCGGTGATAGAAGCACTTTAAACAGTTTATTTATTTCACGTCTGCCCTATCACATCCTGCTGTTTGTACCTCCACTTTGCAAGTTCCACCTCACATCGTCCAAGGTGAACAAACAGAGCACAAGTGACTATCTGCAAGTCAAAGTTATGAGCCTTCCAGGCAATGCAGTCTACCAGAAACACAAAGCACACTGGGCATGGTGGTGCATGCCTGTGATCTCAGCTCACAGTTTGCAGAGATGGTAGAATCAGGAGTTCAGGACCAGACTCTACTTACATAGTATCAGCCTGAGCCACATGAAATGTGTCTTGGAAGAAAGGAAAACAGAATTCAGTGGAACCCACATTGTATACATGCAATGTAAAATTTTCTAGCTGCCAATATGAGCTGAGTCACGGTGGAACAGAATTATAAAGTGACATTATTGGGACAGCTTGCTAATTTTTTTCTTTTACATTATCTGGTTATTATTAATGTGTGGGTGTTTGTGTGTATGTGGGGGAGGTTGTGTGTATGTGTGTTTGTGTGTGTGGTGGGGTGTGTATGTGTGTGTGGAGGGGTGTGTGTTTGTGTGTGTGTGTGGTGGGGTGTGTATGTGTGTAGTGGTGTGTTTGTGTGGAGGGGTGTGTGTTTGTGTGTGTGGTGGGGTGTGTATATGTGTGTGTAGTGGTGTGTTTGTGTGTGTATGTGTGGTGGGGTGTGTGTGTATGTATGTGGTGGGGTGTGTATGTGTGTGTGTAGTAGTGTGTTTGTGTGTGTGGTGGGGTTTGTATGTGTGTGTAGTGGTGTGTTTGTGTGTATGTGTGTGGGGTGTGTGAGTGTGTGTGGTAGGGTGTGTATGTGTGTGTAGTGGTGTGTTTGTGTGTGTGTGTGTATGTGGGGGGGTGCTGGTTTCCCAGCAGGAATGTGGAGTGTGAAGGGCAGCTTTGTGAGGTCAGTTCTCTCCTTCAATCAGGTGGGTTCTAGCAAAAGAGCTCAGGTTCTCAGCAGCAGGTGCCTTTATCCATTAAATTTATTCATCGGTAAACTTAACACTGATTCCTATTAAAATTCTTAATGACGCTGTGATAGGGTGGAGGAATTTCTTATTCTGAAGATATATATATATATGTTGTATTTGTGGAAGAGAAAGCAGGTAACCTAATCGTTACCTGCAGAGGACATAGTTGAAAAGAACAACAGGTAGTTGTGCTAATATTCCTTCACAGTACCAATAAGTTTGGATTCTTCTCATAATAAAGGTCGAGAAAAATGTAAAAAAAAAAAAGAAAAGAAAGATAAAAATAAATGTCAATAGTATATTTAAGTTGCTCTAATCTTTTCAAAAATATTATTTGAACACAGTCAACATAAAATACTGGCAAACTTGCACGTTTCTCTGTATTTGTGTGAAGTCTTTTATACACACAGCACACCTCAGCCAGGGCTGACCACGTACCACTGCTCAGTTGTTGGGGG
>NW_004949185.1:136955-156599 GCF_000317375.1 Microtus ochrogaster
ATTGCTAAGAGGATGTATGTATCTTGCTGGAGCTAGAAAGACAACTGAAGGATTAAGAATTTGCTGCTCTTGCCGAGGACTCAGGCTGGGTTCTCAGCATCTCAGGCTCACAACCATGTGTAACTCCAGTTCCAGGGCATCCGGCGCCCTCTTCTGGCCTTTTAGGCACTGCGCACAGAGGTGCACAGACATAAAGGCAGACAAAACAATCATACACGTAAGAAATAAAAATAAAAAATAAATGAAAATTAGTAAAAAGTTAAAATTGAAGGGCTGGAAAGATGGCTCAGTTATTAAGAGTAGTTGCACTTTCAAGAAGGATGTGAATAACTCACAACTGCCTGGAAAGTGAACTTCAGGGGATCCATCTGAGAGAACCTGCACATGTGGCACACCCCAACACACACACACACACACAAATAAACCTTTTTATTTAAAAAAAAAATCTAAAAATGAAATCCAGTATCACCCAGGCTCTAGGTGGTGCTCAGCATCTGTGTTAGCAGTGCAGGAAAGATGGCACCAGCAGGGGAGGCAGAGAGGCAGATGAGGAAAGAAAGGGCCCGGGAGAGAAAGGTCCTGTGGGCCTGCAGTTCGAAGTCACTCTCAACACCACGGGCTGGACTTTGATGCTACTGTAGGCCTCCTAGAGCGAAATTTATGGCTCTCACCTGCTCAGCGTGACAGGAAGCGGCTCCTCCCCAAAGGCCCCACCCCTCTGTGGCCAAGCGATTCCAGGAAACCCCATTTCCAAGTGACCTCATGGTGCAATACGCTGCTCCCCACCCCAGGGACAGAAGGCAACTGGAGTGGAGAGCTAGGTCTCCTGCCTGCCACTGGGAAACGCTGGGTAGTCAAGACGTCCTGGAGTTTGGACCTGCTTAGCTGCTGGGTGGTGGCCCAGGGTTCTGGGCGTGCCTCAGGCAGAGCAGGTAGCTTTGCTGAGCTGACATTCCTGCCTTTCGTTCAGCCTCGGATTCCTCTGCCTCTGTGACAGTGACGCACTTACAAGTGACTCAGTTTCAGGGAAAGGAAATTGGAGTGGACAGAAGCTGAAGACTGTGTAGACGGGCAGGGAAAGGCACGGTGATGCCCTCGACCAGGTCCCTGCGGGGACTCCAGCACGTAGTCTGTCCTGCCTGCTCCCGGCCCCTGAAGGATGCGGTGACCATAGCATGCGGACACTCTGTCTGCCTACCTTGCCTCCCGCGCACCCCGATGGGGGCCCAGCTACTGTGCCCGCTCTGTCAGGAGGAAGAAGAGAAGCAAACCCAGGCCGCAGTGACTCCAGTGCCCCTGGGTGCCCTAGGCGAGACCTGCTGCCAGGAGCACGGAGAGAAAATCTATTTCTTCTGCGAGACCGACGCGGAGCTGCTCTGCGTGTTCTGCCGGGAGAGCCCCGCCCACCAGGCGCACACCGTGGGCTTCCTGGACGAAGCCATCCAACCCTACAGGGTAAGGAACTCAGCTGCTGCTTCCAGGCGGGCGGGATGGAGATCTGCCGGCCGAGGGTGGGTGAAGGAAAAGGGATGGAGATTTGCTGTCTAAAGGCATCGCTCAGCCCTCCTCTTCTCTCCTGTCTCCCTGCTGGCACACACACTACACACTTTTCCATCTCCATAGTGCCACCCGGTCCTATTCCTGACCTAGATCACCATCCAGGTCAAGGATTGGAATCTCTGGGCCTCAGTGGTGAGTCCACAACACAGCACACGGTATTTGCCAGTTGGATTTTTTCACGGACCCGCTTTCCCTATGCTTTCCTCTCTCTGACAGGATCGTCTCAGGAGTCGGTTAGAAGCTCTGAGGACGGAGCGGGACAAGATAGAGGACAGGAAATGCGAGGAAGATCAGAAGCTCCGAGAGCTCCTGGTAAAGACCACACTTCTGTTCCTTTGCTTTCTTTTGTTTGTTTAGGTTCAGGATCTCACGTCGCTTAAATTGGCCTGAAATTCACTACTTAGCTGATCCTGCTGTTTCCACCTCCCAGGTGCTGGGATTCCAGTCATGGGTCACCGTACCCTGTTTATGACTAATGGCTATCCAGCCGAGGGGGTTGTGCATGCTAGGCACCAACTAAATTACATCCTCAGGCTGCTCCCTTGGGAGTTTCCTTCAAAGACTAAGGAAGTCTGTTCCGGGGCTGAGAAGAACTTCAGCATTTTCTAATTCATCTTCCTGCAGCCTCACAAAGGCATCTGGTGTCTCAGGACAGGGAGGCTGGGGGTGGTTCTGATGTCTTTGAAGCCAAGAAATACGTTATTCTTCTCATATACAGGGGAAACCTGAGCTCCTAACACTATGTGGCAAAGTCCAAATTCATGACGAAATGGACTAGAACTTAGGTCCCTTGACCTGTGTCCATGTCTCTCCTGGCCCAGCGTATCCACTGGAAACATCACCTTCACCTGGGACGCCTCTGGGGGTGTCCATCAGTGTCTAGGTTCAGGTCCTGAGGGCAGAAGATGAATTAAGCAGCTAGATTTTGCTGATTTTCACCATTTCCTTCATGGTGCAGTTATCAAGGGGAAAACACACACTAGGTATTTCTGATACTTTGACCAAAGAGGCAGAGTGTTGAGACAGAAAGCTCTCTTCAGCATCTCTCAAATCCCATCAAAACATGCTTCATAGATGGTAACTGATCACAGTTCCCCTTTGTCTTAATCTTTCTCTATGAGATTACTGTCGTTGGGCTGGATATATAGCTCAGTATGAAGACTGATTGCCTAGAATCATGGAGCCCTAGGCTCAATCCCTGTATGGAATAAAATGGCAGTTCTGATGTGATTCTAGCACTTGGGTGGTAGAGGTAGGAGGGTCAGAAGCTCAAGGTCATCCTTGACTACGTGATGAATTGAGTTTGAGGCCAGCCTAGGCTACATGAGACATGGATATATATCTCAAGAAAAGAAAGATGTTACTACAGTTACTCCACATGAGGTAGGTGTGCTGTTTGGTTTTTTGTTAACTTGACACAAACTAGGGTCAATGAGGAAAAGAGAACCCTTCCTAAGTGAGGAACTGCGGGGAAAAGAAAGCAGTTGAGAAAATGCTTCCATTGCACTGGCTGTATGTGGCAAGTCTATGGGACATCTTCTTAATGAAATATTTGATGTTGGAAGGTTCAGCCTACACAGGAACAGGTGGTGCTGGTTAGACAGAAGGCTGAGCATGTCATGGAGAACAAACCAGTAGGCAGTGTTTCTTCACAGCCTCTGTTTCTAGGTCCTTGTTTGAGTTCCTGCCCTGAGTGATGTGGAAGTATAAGATGAAATGAACCCTTTCCTTCTTAATCTAGTTTTTGTCATGTTTTATCACAGTAACAGAGAAGAAAATTAAAAATGTTTTTTTTAAGTCTAGTGTGGCTCTAAGAGTTGAATATGATTTTACAATCCCTGGCTAAGACAACAGCACAGCTCTTATCACCAGCAAGTTCAACTTGAGACCCATCGCTTCCTACCATTGTTATTATTTGAAGAAATGTGTCTTGAAACTGCTTATTCCTTGTTTCTCCTAATAAGTGCACAGATGATCCTTCTGGAGGCCAGTTCTGAGTCCCTCCTCATATCCTCACAGACGCAGATTGAAAGCAAGAAGCAACAGGTAGAAGCCACATTTGAAAGGCTGAAGCAGGAGCTTGGGGACCAGCGGCACCTCCTGATGACCAGGCTGGAGGGGCTAGAACAGCAGATCTGGAAGGAGAGGGACGAGTACATCACAAAGGTCTCTCAGGAGGTCCACCGCCTGGGTGCCCAGGTTGAGGAGCTGGAGGAGAAGTGTCAGCAACCAGCAAGTGAGCTTCTGCAAGTGAGAGACGCTCCACCATCTTACCACCCTGTGGGACAGCAGACGGTTCCACAACGGTGGTACTGTGCTGTGACTGGGAGGTGATAGAGAAAGGCAGGAAAAGGAAATGGGGATTATCCCACTGAGAAGGACTGGGGGAGGGTGTGCTTTCTATGGCCCAAAAGACTGGAAATTTCCCAAGGCATGCATGAGGACCTTGTAAAGATGACCAGGATCAGACAATCTTGAGTTTAGTGTCAGCTCTTCCAACTATGTCACTTGGGTGAGTCTCTTAGCTTCTCTAAGCAGGGGGTGATAACGGCGTCCTTTCGTGGAGTTGTAAACCATGGAAAAAATAACCCATGTGTGGTGCTCAACACAGTGCCCAGCATGCAGGAAGAGCTCCATCAATGCCTTTGTGGTGGTGACCACAATTCTGCCCATCAGTTCCAACCTGGAATCGAGGCTGGTCTCTGCTATCCCTTAATCACGGGAGGCAGCACCCATTTAAGGATGCAGCTGGAACAGGTCAGAGCAAAGGAACTGGGTGCAGTCTACACTAGTCAGGAAGTATCAAGAGAGGAGTGAAATGCATAGCAGGTAATGAAGGGGCTCCAGCACTCTGGGTAGGAACTTTCAGCCAATGCTAAGACAGAAGGACCTAACATTCCAAACAGGAAAGGCCACATGGAAACTAACTGCATATTTTGTGTTTCTTTTGTAGGATGTCAGACTCAACCAGAGCAGGTAAGGCCCTCTCTAATCCTGCCTTCTTTATACACATCCTGAAGACACTGCAATCCATCTGTTCCCTTGTGGATGGCTACCCAAAAACACTGTGGCCACTTCTCTCCACTAACAGCTCAAAATCAGTAAACACATGAGGTGAAACTAGGCCTTGTGGCTCATGCCTTTAATCCCAGCACTTGGGAAGCTGAGGTGGAGGGATCATTGTGAGTTTGAGGCAAGCCTGGGTTACAGAGACCCTATCTCAAAGTAACGAAATAAGTGGCCTTAGAATGATCTATGTGTAGGGGCATTTTGTCTGCAAATACGTCTGTTGCATTCTATGTGTAGGGGCATTTTGTCTGCATACCGTGTACGTGACTGGTGCCAGAGGAAACAAGAGGAGGCTCGCAGATCCCCTAAAACTAGAATTGTTGTGAGCCACCCTGTAGATGCTGGGCACCAAACTCAACTGTTTGGCATATCCACCTCCAAGAAGTTAACATTAATCCATGAGATTACTGATGTTTTAGTACCCAAGGCCATTTGAAAGTGTCTCTCAAAGAATGTTAGAACCGAGAAGGACACAGTGAGTCTTACAATGTGATGGGGAGCTGAGTCACATAGCCAATGAGTAATGAGAACTGAAATGAACAAGAACCAGGGCTTTTCACACACACAAATAAAATGAAGTACTTTATTTGTAGAATTTAAGTTTGATTTCCAACTTGTTTGCAGGTTTGAGACAAAGACTTTTGTGAGTCCAGAGGCCATTTCCTCTGATCTTGCTAAGAAGATCCGAAACCTCCACAGGAAAATACTTGGCCTCCCAAAGATGATGAGGACATTCTCAGGTAAAGGGAATCTTCTACCCTTCCATCTGTCTCTATCTTTTCCCATCTTCAAAACCTGGTTCAAATCACCAAGCAGGCCTGTAATGTTAGCACCAGGGAGACTGAGGCAGGAGGATCTCAAGTTTCAGGCCAGCCTGGACTACACAGTGAAACTCAAACAAAAATCAGCAAACAGCTCGGGTTAAGCATCTTTCCTACCCCAGAACTTCCCACAAGACCCCGCTCTACTGAGGGAGTAAGGATAGAGACACTGGGCTGAGAGTCCAGGAAAATGAGGCAATTTCTCTTCTGTCCTTGCCCTCACACGGTAGCCAGGACACCCTCCCCTTGGAAGTGCTTGTAAGAGACAGCAAGTCTCACAGATCTTTCTTCTTTCCTCAGAAAACTTGACGCATCATTTGGAAACAGATTCAGGTAATTAGCAAGGGCTGGGGAAGGGGCTCTACCCCACTTATCCATTGCACCCACGGCCACACACAGCAATGAAATGAGCTCACTGGACCCTGACTGCTGGGGTCTCGGGACTATTAAGCCTTTTCTCTCCACCATAAAATGTAAACAATAACAATCTATACTACGAATCCATGAGGATTAAATAATGTGTACAAAGAGCTCAGCACAGTACTGGACACAGTGATTGATGAATGTTGTCAGTTACCTATATAGTCATTCAAAATATGTACTAAGCCCCGAGTTTTGCCTAGAATTATGCTACAATCGCTGTAAATTTGAACTAATATTGTATATTTTTTAAAAAACTAGCATTTTGCTGTGGGTGGTGGCACACAGCTACAATCCCAGAACTAGAGGCAATCAGATTGACTGCTACAAGTTCGAGGTCAGCCTGAGCTTCTGAGTTAGTTCCAGGCCAGCCTTAGCTACTGACACTCTTTCTGAGGATGGGGTGGGCTCTAGGGCTGCACTAATAACTTTCTACTAGAGCTTGCTTGCCTAGAATGCATAAAGTCCCAGTACCACAAAAAAGGTGCTGAGAGGGGAGAGGGAGGAACAAAAATAACATTAACTTTCAAATTGGAGCTTAACTGTTCCCACACGCGCCTGCCTGTTCTTACATTGATCTCTACTTCTTTAACTTAGTGTAGAAACGCCATCCAGACACCTGGTTAAAATGCAGGCTCGTTTGGGTGGCCTATGGTGGGGCTCAAGATTCAGTGTTTTTTTAAGAGGTCCCAGGCACTGCACTGTAGCCTGGCCACCTCACTTTAATAAGAAGCAAATTCTCAGGCAGAGATGTCACATCTGTCCTCCAGAAATAGAAGCCTAAGAAGCAGGCAGCATGGACGATACTCCATCCTGGAAGGTGCGTGTGTGAGGTCACTCTGAACCCTCAGACCACAAACCCGAGCCTGAATGTCAGCTGCACCACAGGAGTGGGCGCCGAGATGGCCAGGATGTGGGGGAGCAGGCCCTAGATACCAAGGACAGTGACTGAATGCTCTTGAGGTTCTTGCTCCAGCTGGCCAGCACCCACCTGTCCTGAACCGGGGGACACAGCTGTCCTTCACTGTGCAGACATGGCCTTGGACTACCTTGGAAACATCCCATACCAGAGCACCAATGGTCCTCTCTCTCTATTCCTACCTCACCTGGAAAACAAGTTCCTGCCTGCCTTTGAATGACCGAGGTGGAGTCAGGAAGTGTGGCCGAGATACCAGCAGCCTGGAACCCAGCTGTCGCTAGCCTTCAAAAGTGGGATTGGAATTTATTGTCTTGGAGTATTGTACAGAGGTTTTTAATCTGTATTGAGTACACTTGGCTTCCTGCAGTCCTATTCGAGTGAAGAGCCAGAGGAAGGCTACACCCTAGACACCAGTAAGCTATGAGTCAACGGATTCAGAAGGGGAAAAACAAAAGAAAACAAACAAAAACCTGTAAAAGCTTCAAAGTGACCAGTGTAGGGAAGCCAGGACTGTTTGGCTTGTGTTAATTTATAGTGGCTTTTGGACACAAAAATTGGATATGCTTCGGGGCCTCATCAACTCTGGGTGGACCCCAAAGCCCTTTCAGGTCATTTGTACAGGTCTTCAATGTCCTAATAAAGTATGTACCCACAGGCCTATGTGTTTTGTGTCTATCTATTGTGACAACTCTGAGCTAGGACAGGCGAGAGTCTACAGTTCTGATGGTCAAGGCCTCTGAACGATCCTCTGTTAAATGATTGGTTTCCAGGGTGGCATGTCTTTAGGTCACTGGGCTGTGCCCTGGAAGGGGACTATGGGAGCCTGGTTCACTGTCTCCCAACTGATGAGATGTGTGACTTTGTCAAGCATGCCTGCCAGGATATGTTGATGACAGACTCCAAAAGCGCTGGGACCGATGATCATGGACTGCACCTTCGGAACTCTGAGCCAAGATAAACCTTTTTCTGGGTTGCCTCAGATGCCTGCAAAACAATTTTTCCTTTCCCTAGGTGCGGCAGCATATAAGCCTTTAAATCCCACCCAGGGTCTGAGGCCAGCCATGTCTACATGGTGAGTTCCAGGCTATGAAGGGTTACATATTGAGATCCTGTCCAGTCCCTTAATTTTATGTATGTATATAAGTTCCATGTGTGTGTGCACGCACGCGTGTGAGCATTCAAATGTACCATTCAGAGTGTAAGGTGCTAGTACGTGGAGTAAAGATACAGATAAGACTTTCAGATCCCTCTGTAAAACAGAAACGGGCCACTGAGAAAGATCACGAGGCAGAGTGCCCCATGGGAATTCTGAACGAAAGGAGCTTAAGGCAGTGAAGCAATCCTCTGACATTCTGAAGGAAAACTATTTTGAATAATCGTATAGTGAATCCCTCCAGTGTACAAGTGAGATAAACAGTTCCAGATACTGAAGATTTAAAAAAAAAAAAATTCAACTTCCACACTCACCTCAGGAAGTTTTAGATAGTGTGAACAAAACACAGTAAACAGGGAGAGGAAACACAGGGCCCAGAACCAGGACCATGGTTGGGGATCAGCTGAGGAAGAGCTTGCCTAAGATGCATGAGACCCTGGGTTCAGTCCCCTGCAATGTATAAACTAGGCATAGTGGCACCTACCTGAAACCTCAGAATTTAGAAGGTAGAGGCTGTAAGATTAAGGACCATCTTGAGCCACCTAAGGAGACTGTGGCTAGCCTGGGCTAGAGGCCTTGGGGGGAAAATCCCGGAACTTCCCAGTCTAATAACTAAAGGGGATCTAAAAAGAGGGGGCGATCAATGACTCAGATTCAAGGTCACTTCAGAGGCATCAAGATAAAGCTGGAGACAGCACCTGAGGACTGTCTTGAGATTTCTGACCATTGAAAAGAACTTGTAGCTTATTTAGTCAGAAAGACACAAGAAATGAATTAAAAGGAAGAGAAGATGATTAATTCCAGGAAGTAAAAGGTGGCGAGGGAGCCACCGGGCATTACTAGTGGCTCAGGCAGCAGGTGATACAAAGTGTTCCGTCTTGAGACAGTGGTGACTCTGCGGTCACCAGGACTGAGTGTCTGGGAGCAGTCTCTCAAGAGCAAAGAGGAGCTGAACAGTTGGACAGGAAGAGGAAATGTGGAATGTTTAAGAATAAAAAGAGGGGCATCGTGTTGGCTAACTGTGGACAGTGGTGACTGAACAAAGGTGCTGGTGTTGGGTCAGCAGGGGACACGGCACGTGCACCCCTCACAGTAAGACGATTCCTCGTGATCCTGTCTTCCCTCTCCAGTCCAGCTCCTAAGACAGTGACTCTGGACACTACTTGGTGCCAGCAACAGACTTAAAGCTGTCCAGAGACACTAGCTGGAGACCCCGAGGCAGGAGTAGTTCTGACCTCAGTGTTCTTAGATCACTGATCAAGAGCGAGATGTTGGGATTGTTGAAACTCCCTTCACAAGGACTACTCTGCAGAGGTAATTTATTAACCACAGTTGCTGCCTGAGTCACGGTACCTAGATGCTTTCGGAGACACAGATGGCCTGGGGAGTCCCACCTGCTCAGCTCTGGGTTTGGAGGCCATGAGCTCTGCTAACTACACCAGGGGATGATCCACCAGCACTCAGGACACAAACTCATACAGCCTTGGAAACTTGAGTGGGTCTGGACTACGTTCATTCTCATTTCTTCAGATACTTAACTCTAGTGGGGTAGGAAAAGTGAGGTTAAGAAGCCAGGGAAGGTAGGCAAGAACGGTTTGGGAAGAGGAACCTCAAGTTTGAGGACAGCAAAAAGGTTTCAGATGTCACTCAATACCTAGTAGCACTGGACAACTGAACCAGAAAATGACGCTGATGCTGCCCCCACTCAACAGAGAACAGAGTCAAGACAAATGGATGCTCAGGATGGAGGGGGTCATTTGGTCTTCAGAGCAGGAGATCCCAGAGGAAATGGGCGGGGGGGGTGAGAAGTTAGAACAAGAAATACAGACGGAGTGACAGGGCTGAGAGCTTGGCCATGGCAGTGGGGACATGGGTGCGATTGGATGTGATGTCCTTCAACTCTCCTCCTCCTGCTGCTCTGGCCAAGAAAGTTCCTCCATCACACAGTTTTGGGATCCCACAGAAAGGAAGCTTCCAGAGGTATGGGATCCAGGCAACCTTCTTCATCTCAAGAGTCCTTGAATCTCAGAGAACTGCAGATTCTGTTGTGTAGCCTAGGCAGATTCTGGAATTCAGGGTCTCAGCGTGAGGCGTGTTCCTGGCCACTTGAGCCACAGGAAGGGAACCAGACGCCGGGTGAAGGTGGCCGTGAAGGTGTAAATGAGTTCCTGTGACTCTGCATTGGTGAACGTCACGGTGCCCCCTTCATAATCCAGGGCGATGCCCACTCTCCGGGGCCGCAGCACTGGGAAGAGCTGGGCCTCGGGGCTCGTGTTGGCCCAGATGCCTGAGGAGGAGAGCCGAAGGGCCCACACACCATCCTCTGGCCGCAGGGACAGGTCCCCTTTCCTCTTCATAGAGTCTTTGGCCACTCCCACCATGCAGCTTTCCAGAACTTCCTCCTCCTCTTCCTCTTCCTCCTCCTCTTCCTCCCCTAGTGATTCCTCATCCTCATCTGTTTCCCAGTCTTCATATCCATCCCCATAGCCAGCCTCCTCATCTTCCTCCTCCTCTTCCCCTTCTTCTTCTTCTTCCCCCTCCTCCTCATCCTCTGACCAGCCTTCTCGTTCCAACTCCACTTCCCAGTACACCTTGCCCCAGGTGAAGCCCTTGCTGCCCAACACCCCTGGCTCACAGTCAAACTGTTGGGGGTGCAGGCAATCACTCTGGTACTGGCTGGTATAGGTCACGCACTTCCAGTCTTGTGAGAGCTGCAGGTACCCGCTAGCCGACTGTGGGTCCAGGGTGACACTCACTGTGGGAAAGGGAGGAAGGAATAGTGTCAATGGCGGGCTGGGAAGGGGGCAACCACTGTGCACAGTGTCGGTGCTGCTTCACTGCACAACCCAAAGAGTAATGTTTACATCAGTCCCTGTGAAGGGTGTCCCCTACAGGCACTCAGCACGCACCTCTGGCCTTGGGCTTCCACAGCTGTTCAAGGACCACGTGGTCAGGTAGAGGAGAAGGACTAGGTGTGACCTGTGATGTCAAAGCATCACCAATACTGTAGCCTACACAGTAACCAGAAATGCAAGGCACGGCACCTTGGGGCGATACCAGGGGGGATTCCACAGCGGGGAGTGCTTTGTTTACTCACCTGTCTTATACTCCAAGTCTCTCAGCAGCTTGCCTAAGGAAGAAAAGGAAGATAGAAATGAGCTGCAGACTAGCAAACTCATGAACCTATTTCTTACTTGGTATTAATTACTGGACATGGTTCCACTGGAGATCCCAAAGAGAGAAGCTACAGATGCTAGAGCTCCTTGGAAGGATGAGATGGGAGAATATGGACGTGAGAAGCCAGGAAACCTCCAAGCCTGGTGCTGTCCCCAGTGCTTACCCTGGAACTGCCTCAGGCCTCGCTGCAGAGAGAGAAGTTTATCTGAGAATTCTCCTGCCTTCCTCCTAACCATGTGAGGGATGGCTTTCCCAATCCAGAACTTCTTCCGTGGGTACCTGAAAACATGACAGACACAACAACCTGGTCATTTGGCTCTTCTTGCTACTCTGTCAGTGTCTGTGACAACTATAAAGCAAGCAGGAAAGTCCTGATTAGCCCTAATCAAGAGACAGAAAAGCTGGTTAAAGACAAAACCAGGACATAAGGCCACCAGCAGATCCCACAAGTGAGCACTCTGTCTACAGAACCATGCTTGGACTCTCCCGCTGGGCTTCAGTTGAAGACAGTGAGCCTAGTCGGATGGGGAAAGAACAGCCTCTAGGCTTCAAAGGCTACACTTTCTTTCTTAAGATTTATTTTATTTATTATGTATACAGTGCTCTGTCTGCATGCTTTCCTGCAGTCAGAAGAGGGCACCAGATTTCATTACAGATGGTTGGGAGTCAGTATGTGGTTGCTGGGAATGAACTCAGGACCCCTGGAAGAACAGTCAATGCTTTTAACCTCTGAGCCATCTCTCCAACCCCAAGACTACGCTTTCTTACAGGCCATAGGATGAAACAAGGGCTGCCTTGCCTATCACTCCCCATCATTTACACGGACCATGACCACAGAAACAGGAGAGTAACAATGAGCAAAGGAAACTCTTACCTGTTGGCAAAGTCCTTGCTGTCCTGCAAAGGAAGAAAATACAAGCACCAAAGTGAATTAAGTAGAACTGCATCTATAAGTCAACACCATATAACAGGCAGGCACACAACAGCAAACAAAATATACATGGCTTCCTCCCCTAGGGAGCCGACGGTCAAGAGGGGCTAGAAAACCAACAATGGGCTGAAGAGATGGCTCAGAGGTAAAGCACTGGCTGCTCTTCCACAGGATCCATTCGATTCTCAGCACCCACATGCAGCTCACTACCATCTACAACTCCAGGTTCAGGGAACCCAGTGCCGCCTTCTGGCTTCCACAGGCACCAAGTATTCAAGTGTGTACAGACATACACTGATGTAAAAACACTCATACACATAATAAAATAAAATGAGCAAACAACACAAGGGCAGAAATAACCAGAGGTGGCAAGTGACCTGGCTGCAAGGAGACACTCCAGCTAAGGTTTGAAGAATGATAAAGACTGATAAGAAATGGGAAAGGATTCAAAGAGGAGGCAGGGCCAGATCACAGCAGGCAGGATGAGGTGACGGTGGAGAATTTTACTCTATGCACACTGGGATAAACGGCAACTATCCCTAGCACCCATTCCCTGACCTCCCCGCTTTTAAACATGTGTGTGTGTGTGTGTGTGTGAGAGAGAGAGAGAGAGAGAGAGAGAGAGAGAGAGAGAGAGAGAGAGCGCGCAATGTATGTATGTGGAGGTCAAAGGACAACTTGGGGGAGTCGGTGCTCCTTCCACCATGTGGGTTCTGTGGGTTGATCGCAGGTGACCAGGCTTGGGAGCAAGTGCCTTTACCTGCTAAGCCATGTTATATGTCCTTTCTCTTCTTTATAATACTAAACTCCTTAAGTTCTGGCATGACATGTGACCAGTCAAGAAACTACATTTCCCACATTCCCTACAATGACGTCTGGTCATGTGACTAAGTCCCAATGGGACGCAGGGGGGGGAAAGACCAAGACTTCTTGCTTTTTAAAAAAAAAAAAAAATCGCTTCCTAGTTCCTTTCCTCTCATTGGCTGAACTTTGAACAGCGATTGCACGGCTGAGAATAATACCCAAGACTAGACAGCGGCAAATAAACCAAGTCTTGGACGACCTCATGGATGTCTCTAGACTCACACCTCTGAACTGCTATGAAGACAGAAAGGAACTTCTGCTCTATACAAGCGATTGGGCAGCAGCTAGCAGAGACCCTAGGTGGCCAGTCAGTTAGCTGCTCCTTGGCAAGTGGTGGTAGGAGGTGATGGGAACAGGGGAGGTCACCCTGGAGGCCACTGTGGAACAGGGAGCTGGAGACGGCAGCAGGGGACACAAGAGAGAAGCTGGGCATCCCATGACTGTTCTAGAGCAACTCAGTGGATATGCTGGCCGAGGATCACTAAGGACAGGCACCTTGTGCAGGAGGAAGACAGTGGTGCTGTCTGCATGAGGGGAAGACACGCAGGACAGCGCAGGACAGCGAGGGTGGGAACATCTCGTGAGATGTTGCTTTGCTGAGCCTGAAGCCTTCACCGTTCTCTGTGTTGGTTGATTTTCACCTTCCTTTCGCTCCACAAACCTTTGCTAAGTGATTCCTTGTGCCAGGCAAGCACTGATCTACAAGTATGAAGTGAAGTAGCAATAAAAAAAGAGACATCCCTACCTGTGTAGAGCAGGCATCCTAGCAGAGGGAAGCCGACAAGAAAAGAAAAAAAATCAACATAAAAATATACATAACATCATATTGTGTTAGTGACAGGTTCTAGGGGAGTCAGAGAGTGAAGGGGGATGGGCAGAGGGCAGGCTGGCTTCTCGGGGAGGTACAATTTGGAAAACAAATGCAATCGTCAAACTGTGTTAAGGACTTGTTCCAGAAGGTTGAGGGGCTCTGCTCCGGGGAAACCCAAATACAGACAAAATCTGCTAACACCAGCATCCTGTGCTGTGTTTTTAACAGAAACCCCTATTTTCCCTCCTCAGCACTCTCCACCAGGGGAGTTTGGGGGTCCCCCAGGTACAGTCTGGGGCTTCTGCATAGGAGCTACCCCAGGGTGGATCAGGGGAAATACTCTCTAGACAGATACCCTGGTGACGCACCCCAGCACACTCAGCTGCTCCACTCACAACTCATATTTACACACCACACATGGACGGGCTGCTGGGAGCCTGATGTGCTCCTTGAAGGGAAAGGAAGGGGTGGAACGAGGGAAAGGAGACAAGTGACCTAGAGTCTAAAGAAATCTAGAGAAGAGGCAATGCCTATCTTAGGTACAAAGGAAGGAGACAGGGGAACCTGGGACAAAGAGACAAAGTACAAAGCCTGGGGGCCGGATACCTGGCTAAATTGGACCTCATTCCTAATCTGCCCCAGGGCCTGGACTAGCCAGCCCTTTTACCTGAGGCTCAGTGTGCCACAAAGAGGCCTCCTGTTCATGCAGCCTGTGTTAGGGACTGGCGTCACTGTCTCTCGCCCCCGGCTACTGATGTGCCTTGCCGTTGGTCTGGAATCCTGTTTCCTAGAGACCTTTGTGTGTCTCCGCTGGCTGGCGGAAAGGGTCATTACCTCAAACCAGAGTCAGAGGAACCGAGCAGACGGCCCCTTTCTTGGCTTATAAGGGAAGGAGGAAGAGGTGTACCAGTGCAATCTGACAGCCTGCTCTCCCTGCGTGTCCTGAGGCACCTCTCATACCTGTCAATCTGTTCTCTAGGAGGATGCCCCAGTGTCCACAAGAAACCTCCCATCTATCTCCCTTCTTCACTTGGCCTCCCCGTCGAGGACCCTGGCAGCCACAGCTCAGACTTGCCTCATCTCCAGAGCCATATAAGGCATCTACCACTAAGTACCTACCTCAGCCACATCTATAATCCCAGCACTCAGAAGGCTGAGACAGGAAGACTGATGTGGGATTACCTCCGTATGCTATTAATGTTTTATTACCGTTGGTTATTAAAGAAGCTGATTTGGCCAATGGTTTAGTAGAATAAAGACAGGCAGGAAATCTGAACAGGGATATAGAGAGAAAGTAGACAAACTCAGGGAGACTCCACATAGCTGCTGAAAGAGAAAGATGCCAGCCGCCAGATGACAGGACACAGTCCCGTGGCGATGCAAAGATTGATAGAAATGGGATAATTTAAGATGTAAGAGTTAGCTAAAAATATGCCTAAATGATTGGTCAAACAGTACTGTAATTAATATTGTTTCTGTGTTATTATTTGGGTCTGGGCAGCTGGGAAACAAATGAGCAGTCTCTGCCTACAGAGGACTTCCTTTAATTTGAAGACAGATACTAGGAAATAGTAAGACAGTCTCAAAAACACTATCTTGTTGTTACAAGGCGGGCTTGGTGGAGGTCTCATGTCGTGGAAGGAAGATGACAACAGAGACCTTCAGTTCTAAGACACTTTAAGATTTCTTAGGTACTTTTTGTAGATGATGATGACTTTTCTAAAGTGATACCAGGTCAGTGTTTAAGCTCGTGTGGGGTAGACAAGGAGGATAAAACTACCATACCCATTTATTTATTTATTTTAGACAGTAAAAGTGAGGACCCAGGAGGAGGAATTTCCTTAAAAGCCAGGTAAGAGTGGCAGCCCAGGCCCTACCCTGTCTCCCACTCGGGCCCTGGGCCTCTCACCTGCATTAGCTCCGCAGCAGGCTGCCGTGCCTTGCCCTCCAGCTCGGAGATGACAAGAGTCAACCGGCCAAGCTCACTGACGCCCCGGGTCTTGAACTTCTCTCTGCCCTCGGTGAGGAGCTGCTCCAGGGTGGCCAGCTGGTCTAGCAGGTGCTGCTCCCGCTTCTTTAGAAACTGGTGGCCTTGCTTAAACTCCGCCACGATGTACTGCCTCTGCTCCTGCAGCTTCGTCTGCAAGGGCAAGGGTTGGGTATGTGTGTGTCATAGGAACTGGGGCCCACCCGATCCTCTGGGGACTCACAGGGTGCTCCTGCTCTACTCTCTTCTCCTTGCAATCAATCAGCCTATTTCCTCCACTGCTCTCAAAGCCAACCCTGCCTGACGGCTCTGTCACAGCCTGTTCTAGCTGACCAGCGTGTCCTGGAGCAAAAGGTAGCCAGTGTGTCCCACTGATGACACTTCACCTTTCTAGATAGTATCCAAATGCCTCTTTCAGGAAGCTCTGCATGAGGGATGACGTCTATGCTCGATCTTTCCCCCTCCAGCATCTCTTCTACTCTGTACACAATAACTGTACCCTATCCCTCCCATGTGGGGCTGGACTGCGAGTCCAGGGACCGAGTCCTGTCCTGTGGCTGGAGTCTCCCTCAGTCCTCAGTCCCTCTTGGTAGATGAGGGTGTCCAAGCACACCAGGTCCTAGAGGCCCTTTGTGGAGTTGAGTTCTCTCTACCTTTACTCTCTGTTCACGGCCTGACCACACACTGCTAGGCCTGACCCCAGAACCCCTCCACTGCCCATTTTCCCAACACACACACTCCCCCAGGACTGGACCCACCTATCAGCTGTCCCTCCAGACCTGTCTAAGTGAGAACACACAATGTGCTACCTACCAGTCTTCCATACTGTCCTAGACAGCCTCAGTCAGGGCTGCTCAGACCGTCCTTGTCCCTTTCCTCTGCCCTGAAGCTGGCACCCCCTCCCAAACACCCCTAGCTGCTTCTCTACTCAGGAAATCACATCTTTACCCTTACAGCACAAAGTCAGGTTCCTCAGCTCCTGCAGGGACAGGGCAGGCCAACCTTCCCCCATATTTGTGCTAGCTCCAGCTGGCCTGAAGCCAGCCTAGCACCCATACTTTCAAAGATCTCCTAGAAACACTTCCCACCTTCCTGGTCCCTCCCTGGGACACTCATCACCTCTCAGCCATGACTTCCACGTACCAGCGCAGCCAGAATATCAGCTTCTCCCTTGGCCTGAAAGCCCTGAATTTTTTCTCTGTCTCTCCTTAGGGTGTTCAGGTGGTTCAGGATTTTCTCCTGGGGAAAAGACAAGCAGTGGAGAGAGATTAGTGCCCTGAGCTGTGGCGGGCAGGACACCAGACAGAACGGCCCTCCTCTCTGGCCCGGGAACTCACTCTGTGAGGCAGGGCAGCCTTCTCCACCAGGACGGCCGTGTGGGGTCTGTGCTCGCGGGACTCGCGGCACATCACACACAGCAGCTTGCCGTCGTCTTCACAGTAGTAGTGCAGCTTTTCCTGGTGCCGCTCACACAGCTTCATGTCCTGCGGCTCTCGGGCCAGCTCTCCCGGCTGCCTGCCAGAGTCCACCTTCAGCCGCTCAATGTTCTCCACCAGACTGGCAAGCTGCCACACGGGCCGGATGTTCTCCTTCTTAAAGGGCTTCTTGCAGAGCGGACAGACTGGGCGGCTCCCGGATATGGGGCGGATATCACCTGTGCAGCTGCGGCAGAAGACATGGCCACAGTCGATGGTCACCGGGTCCCGCAGATAATCCAGGCAGATGGAGCAGGTCACCTCCTCCTCCAGGCTCCTCAAGGGGGCAGAGGCTGCCATTGTGCCCTTAGCTTGGGGGCGGGACGGTCTCTGTTCCCTGGTAGGGGGTTTGTCTTCCTCAGAGGCCAGACCTGAAATCAAGAGCAGACTCAGCAAAAGGAGAAAGCGGCACCTTGCTTAGGATTGTCCAAGCTGAGATCACAAGGGAGCCAGGAAGGGAGGAATCCTCTGTGGCCGTTCTGGGCTGTGCAGGCAAGGCCTTTCTAGGGACACAGAAGCTAAGCCTTCACAGCTCCAGCCTTCTTCCAACCCCTGTGACAACCGAAGTCATTTGAGTATTTTGAACCTCAGTTTATCCATAAAATGGAAAGAGAGAGAGACAGACCTACCGGGGATTCTAAGCAGGCGATACAAAAGAATTCTGTTGGGAACACTAAGCATAGGCCTGGTTCCTAGAAGGAAATCAGGGAGAGAACGCAGATGCCTGGCTCCTCGGTCCTCTGGATGAATTCTAGGAGCTGAAACTGGAAGTGGCACCAGGAACGCAGGGTCCTGCCTCACTTATGATACACAATGCCCAAGCTGGGCAGGGAAGCTGCCTCTGCTATGGACACAGGGAAGGTTTTACAGTGCTGGGACAGCAACACTAGCACTAATGGGTACAGTGAGGGCCGTCAACAGAGCTCGGCAGACTTTACAGAGCTCGGCAGACTTTACAGAGCTCAGAGACGGTAAACACACAGACATAATAACTGCAGCCCACATGGCCCACGGAGACAATGCAATGTTGATTCCCTAGGGATCTGGTGTGAAGACACAGAAGCGTGCTCCGCAGGGGACAGAACTATACAAACGTGAGGATTATACTGCAGAGAATATGAACCAAAACACCCTGGTTTACACCTGTGTGGCTCTTTAAAAAAATATATAATAAATTAAAAAAAGTACATACCAACTTGAAATGAAATTCAACTGGCAAATTAAGATGGATCAAGTCCCCAGAATGTTAGCAGAAATGTTAACGGTGTCTGAGCTAATTCCTTGGTTTGCTTTTGAGGGCCGACCAGTGTTCTCAGTTTAACACACTGCAGCAGGCTTGACAATAGAAAAGGAAGTGGAACTGTGGGGCTCCCGACGCCTTTTCTGGCCACTTATAGAATGGCCTGGAAGTTTAAAAGCCAGGCCAACTTTCTGTTATTTTTGTTTGTTTGCTGGAGAGAAGGGGGTAGCTCTAAGGACAGAATTTACAATTTCCTAGGAAGATCTCAGCTACGAGTCCTCTTTTTCACATAAAATATGACGCCCTCACAATGAGAGCCCACATTAAGCCAGTTCATGCTGGGCCCAGTGGGTCTTTAGATCTTTTAAGCTGAATGAAAACTATGCTGTCCATTATAGTTAACACCGCAGGGCTTACAGATCACTGGGAAATCGCTGCAGAAGGGTTAACAGAATCAGATACTGAGACCTAGCCAAGACAGCACCTGATTAGTATTGTTTAGAATCAGTGAGGCCCCCTTGGGGCTTCAGGGGAGTGGGGACACAATAAGAACTCAGCAGCTGCCACTATTAACAACCCAAACATCACCAGACGTCAAGGCGGTTTGGGGCAGTCCCTACAATGCCACAGTGAATTATTTCCTATTGCCTCACTTTCGGAGAGACCCAGTGCTTGGTTACCTTAACCAAGCAACCAAACCGGTCATCACTAAACAGGAACAATCTGGCACAGGCTGGTGAGCACCATCACCTGGGGCTGGAGAGGCGCCTCAGTTGTTAAAAACCTTGCTGCTCTTCTGGAGGTCCCAGGTTCGAAATTCCTAGCACCCATATGGCAGCTCACAACTGTGTGTGGCTCCAGTTCCAGGGAATGTGACAACCTGCCTCTCCAGACATATGGTGTGCCGACAAAATTACAGGCAAAGTAACACACACACACACACACACACACACACACAAGAAATAAAGTTAAGTGAAAACAAACACTATCACCCATGAAGCTTTCTTGCCAAAAATATATTTGACTTCAGTGACCGTAATCAAGCCTTCAGTTTATAGAAAACATAGGCAATTTTGAAAAACACTGCACTAAGTTATCAAAGAGAAGGTGCTACTAACACCAAGTTAAACCACACCATGGGGAAACAATCAGACAAATCCAGAACTGGGGCATCCACAGATCAACTGGTCTTTTAAAAAGACCAGGGTAGAGATAGC
>NW_004949185.1:156858-161719 GCF_000317375.1 Microtus ochrogaster
GAGGGAGAGAGCAATAAAAACTAAAAAAGATCACAGTAACAGCAAGCAAGCACAAAAGATAAATCTAGCCTGGATTCTGGCTTCAAAACAGTTATAACAACCCTTCAGGGACTATCAAGAAAGATTTAAGTGGAAATAATCTCAATGGCACTTAGTGATAGTTTCACAGTATAGTTTATGAAAACCTCTGCTTTCCAGCAATAGATGCTACAATATTTAGAGTTTCGTAACTACAACTCACATCAAAATGGTTTCATAAAACTATACAAAAAATTGAAGGGAACAAAGGTTATGGCTTTCTGTTGCATTAAGAAGGTCTGTGACCACCAGAATTGTTTGTTTTTTTTGTTTTTTGTTTTTTTTGTTTTTGTTTTTGTTTTTTTTTTTTGACCACCAGAATCGTTGAAACCAGAGTACTGAAAACCTAACCAATGATCTACTGAACTAACGCTTGGGTCAGAACAACCAAAATCCACGCTAACTGTTCAGTCCTGTTTCTAGGTCACCATAACCTGAGAGGCCAACCCCACTGACTGACTAAAAAAAGACTCCTCTTTGTGTTCTATGTAAGACACGAGGTATAAACTCAAAAACGTGAATTATCCAGGCTCAAAGTTCAGGTTCTAGAATCCTATAACTAGATGACCAACAATTTTGGGGCAATGGAACCTGCCATTTAAATGTGCTATTTCACACACACAGGCTTGGCCCTGTTAACCACTATGCCAAAGAGCTCAGAGCTAGGAGGCAGTCCCAGTGCCAAAACTTAGGCCCGATCCATGCCACTTCCTTACCCCAGCACACCGTGAACCGGGGCCTAAGAGCAGCTCCTCTGATCGACAGCCAGATGAGCTCAGCTATGCAGAAGGCTTAGTAAACTGAGCAGAGCTGACGACAGGAAAGGCGCGTGCATTCTTCAGATCTGGCTGAAAGCACGCTGGACTTCACTACAGGCTGGCTCGAGCACTCCTGCTAAGACAGCACTTTTTGCTTTTCAGTGACGGAAGGAGCTCAAGCTTGCATAATTAAGGAAAAAAAATGCTGGGGGAGAGGGAAAGAAGGGAGGAAGGGAGGAGGGCCCGAGGAAGACCACACCCATTCCCATATTTTATTCTGTCAGGTCAAATGCAAACCACCCTTCACAAAATCTTGTGCTCGTTTGACGAGGCAGAATCTCAGCACTCAGGCTGGCCTTGAATGCGCTCTCCTCCTGCCATTGCCTCCTGAGAACTGGGATCACAGCCGTGAGCCTCTGCTGCGATTCTAAAAATACCTTTCTCAGGTAACTACGTTCCCCCATTTTATCATATACACCTCGACCGTGTTCTCTCTGATCACCTCCACAATAAGATGCAAACATTATCCTCCCCTCCATGCCTGGCTCCAGACAGACAGAAACCATAGAAAGCTAGAGTCACTAAAATCACCTTAAGTGAGCGGTGCACGTCTTGTTTTTTATTGGCCATCTGACACAACCTAGTGTCACCTGGAAGACGGAGCCTCATTTGGAGAACTGCCTAAATGAGACGTGTGGGCACGTCTGTGAGGCACACCTTTAATTGTTTACTGATAGAGGAGGGCCCAGCACACTGAACAATACTTCTCCTAGGCACAGTCTGAGGCTGCGCATAAGTGAATGAGCTAGTAGGTACTGTTCCTTTAAATTCTTGCATTCCTGCACTGACTTCCCTCGATGATGGAGCATGACCTGGAAATTTAAGCTGAAATAAATTCTTTCCTCAAGTTGCTGTGGTTAGACTGTTTTACCACAGCAGCAGAAAAGCAAATTAGGAAAGTTCGCCACCACTCCCTGCTCAAAGGAGAGTTCTGAATCCACAGGAAGCTATGGCCTATTACCTTGTGCCTGAAGCCATATGCACCCCTGCTCCTGGAGCACCGGATCTCCAGCCCCTCCAGTGAGTCAGGAATCAGCTACAGTTCCACAGAAGCAAGGAGATGCTAGGAAAAAGGCATACTCTCCGCCCACCGCTGAGTCTCCCTCTGGCCCTTTACAAAGCCGAGGCTCTCATAAATATCGAACCTGCTAGCTACACAGAAGTGGGGGGGCAGAAGGGGGGAGGGGGAACCACTGTCATTTCTGGCAACACAGTGTGGATCCTGGGCACGATTCTCGGCTGTGAGAATCACTGAGTTGCACACACTCTGAAGAAGTGTTACTGTGAAGGTCCACACCTCCCAGGCAGACGCTTTTGCTCTTGCTCCCCCCCCTGCCCTGGCCCAGTTTGGAAGGGAATGTATCTAAGCTCCGGCCCCACACTTCTTCACAGCCACAATTTTTGCACTAGGTGCTAAATCCCTCTCCCCCCACCTGTGTTTTCTTCTGCCCCACACCTAGCACCTTACTTCCTGCTTCCTCAAACTCCTCTGAGCCAGAGAGCTCCTAGAAGGCAATGAATCCCCAGGTGCGGACTATAGTACCCAGAGAGGCAAGCAGAGGTCTGACACTCAGGGATTCTTTCAATTACCCCAGCAGTTCCTCAAACATGTCCCTGGGTCTCCCAAAAGAGTCCCTTTTTCCTGTCATCCCAGAATACTTAGCTAAAGGCTCCATGCACTGCGAGACCCCACTTACACGTTCACAGGGTACAGTAAAGGCCTATTTCTCAATCTAAATTAAGTAAATTCTTCCAGAGGTAAACATTAGCTAGCTAACTCTAACAAACCCGGAGAGGTTAGACTTCAGGGCAAAAAAGCATTGATCTGGCTATGTGAACCGGAGAAATGGCTACACCCCCCACCCCCGGCTACCAAACGTGATGTTCCCCAATATTATAGCCCTAGTCACAGCTCGGGGCTGGATACCAGGCTGCCCTGGGAATCCTGGGGAACACGGTCCAAGCCACTTTCGCCACCAGGGCAAGGAGCTGACCAGGTTCACCACAGCAGAAACTCGCACAGGGCTCAGATGCAACTGCCAGCCGAGAGGTCAATGAGACAAAGGTTTAAAATGCCCAGGTCTACAACTGACCTCCTGTGTGGCCCTGCTTCAGGAAAAAAAATGGCAAGTTTTCTGGGTTTGTGATTGGAAATTTGTCTCCTATCTCTTGCCTATGACATTCCCAGAAGACATCTGTGCTCTGTACCAGGAATTACCCAATCAACTGGATAGCTGGTTTTGGTTAAAAATGGTCCCAGGTTTTGGTTAAAAAAAACAACAAATTGACAAAACAAAACAAAACAAAAAAACCCACAAAAACTCCCAAGTCCATCCAAATGTCTGTCAGTGATGGGGATTCTTGCCTAACTATTAATTACAAGCGGAAAAGGGAGGTTAGAGCCTTGGTTTGGTTTGCCAAATGGCAGAGATAATGAGAGGAGGCTCTTCTCAGCCTAGAGGTCCTTCCACCTCTCACTGCAAAGTGAACATCCGGGGGGAGTCATGTGAGGAGAGAGGCTGGACAGACCAGAGGGAAAGGGTGGCGGGTGGTGATGTGAGCATTATACACACGTTATAAATAGGGTGGGACACAGGGGCTGAGCAGAGGAGGTCAGAGAAGTCGGAAACAGATTCTGAAAGAGCTGGCCACACTTAAGAATTCTGGAGTCTAGCTGAGCGTGGCGGCACACACCAGTCAGCCCAGCACTGGAAGGCTTAAGCAGGATGATGGGCACACATACAAGGTTAACCTGGGTTATACGGCAAGACCCCGTCTCAGGACAGTAACAGAAACGACTCCCGGAAGTCCCTCTCTCCTCCCCTGGCCTAGTAATTGCTGTTCTCTCAGGCCCAGCTCAGTCAGATAGAGTTGATTTTCATCCCAGAATTCGCGGGAAACCACTGAGGGTTTAAGTATGATTTACTGAGCGTCTACGATGCTTCAGGAACTGAGGCTACACAGGGAACAAAAGAGGCATTCCTTGCCATCTAGAAGGATCTCTCTAGTGGCTGCAGCAAGCAGATTCAACATCAGGGACTATATATATACATACATACATATCACCTCTCACCTCAGCTGGCGCCACTCCAGTTACGATGGCCGTCTTCCTTTTTGCCCCTCCAACACACTCAGCTTAGCGTGAAGTGCCAATGTGCTTCATTGGTGAAACGCCCCCAAATGCTTTCTGGCACCCCAGGGATAAAGTCAAAAATCTTCAAAAATCTTTTCCTTCCTTTTCCTCTGAGAGCGTCCTGTGGACGGAGGCCTACTCTGGTCTCCCAGCTCAACTTTCCGCCACTCCCACCTGTAACTCCATCTCCATCAAAAGTGAAACCACGCTCCCACCCTGCCCTCCTACTGATTCTTCCCTGCCTTTTCACTTTTGACTCCTTTTCCTGTGGAGTTCTCAGCTGAACACCTCCCGCTCTGGCAATGTCTCTGTCGCCAGCTCACTGAAGACATGGTTCATTCCGGGAAGGTTCAAGAACTGGGCGAAGAAATGGCTGCAGAGGAATTAACTTACTATAATGGTGATAATCACTCCCGTCTCTCCCTCTTCCCCCCACCACCGCACTGCCTGGTTTTCCATTTCAAAGAATGGAATCACAAGACCAAACAGCACATTCTGGTTTTTACCAACAGGGCAGTGGGGTTCACTCTTGAGACTGTGCTGATTTTGCTCATTTTCACTGCTGCTCTGTTCGTACTTCTGGTGGCCATCTGACTTATTTACAGTTTGGACCGTTTAGAAACACCATCCCTGTGACCCTACGTGCACACACACAGGCACACGGACAGACCCTCGATTTTACTAGAAAGGTCCAAGTTGTTTTCAAAGCAACGGTGGTGATGTACGCTCCCACCAACCAGCTCCACGGACTCACCAACACCTGGCACCACCATATTTACAAATCTGAATCTCATCATGTGTAACATGAAAAGAGACGAGGAAAACAGAGAGA
>NW_004949185.1:161819-166408 GCF_000317375.1 Microtus ochrogaster
CTCTCTGATCCACTAGTAAATGTAGTTTAAAGTTTACCCTCTGGTTATCGGAGGGGCCTACAACTTTCCTTCCCCTCCACCACCACCAACCCCCCCCCCCCGTAGTAACTTTCTCTCCAGTTCATTTCTGGGGGGTCCATGCTTAGGGTGGAGCTCTCCCTCAGTTCCAGACTGAAGGGGAAAACATCAGTATATTAACAACCCACACCCTTTGGTTCAGGGAAAAACACAAGTCCACTTCAAGTCACAAGGAGACCTAGCTGGGAAAGGGGAAAAGTCTAGTGATTTCTCGGGAACTGGGAAGAGGTAAAGTCATTTGGTTTGCAGCTCCTGCTGCGCAGACTGATTGCTAATCTCTTGAGAAATAAGACAGTCTAGGGAGATGAAGGGGAAAAGCATAACCTGACAGCACCTTTTCAAATCCTGTGCCCAAACTTAGCCCTACCCTGAAACCTGTCAGCTCAATAAACCCTCTTTCTGCCCTTCCAGCTTGGACTTGTCTGTCACGTTTTGTTTTTAAGGGGTGGGGAACCTGTTGTAAACCAAGACGGCTGAAATACACACAACACCAGCCAACTGACCGAGACAGGTGAGCACACCCTCGAGAACACAAGAGACCTCCAGCCTGCTCTGGGGCATCACAGGTCCTCCTGTGGCTCCTAGAATTCTGAGCAGGGAACCCAAGCCTCATCTTCTACCATCTGCAGTCACTCAATCAAAGCCATACCACAGAGTCCTAGTAAGTCACTTGGGTTTGCACCTGGCCTCAGCCACCTGTTGAGAAGAACAAGGCTAGAGTCTTGACTTTCCTGGGCTTCCATACCACCATGAAGAAATAAAGGTGTGGATCACAGAGCCATTCACAAAACAAACTGACAGTAAGGTTCGCAGATGTACCAGCACATTTAATGTGAAGTATAAAGGCACTGCTATTATTAGCAGCAACCAAATCAGGATAAAAATGGCTGACATTTGGGGAGAATAGGTACTCTGAGTTTTCACAAGTTGGCTATCAGGCAGGAAAGGGCCAGTTCATCAATGTAGCAGGGGTTAGCTGTTGTAGAACTATAGTGGCATTTCAATCGTATTTTAATAAATAAAGCTTGCCTGACGATCAGGAGAGTAAAACAGCCACACTAGTCAGCCTTACAGGTGTATAACTCACACCTTTAATCCCAGTAGACACACTAGTTGCCATAGAAACCGGGCAGTACACACTTTTAATCCCAGCCCTAGAGAGGATTATAAAACGGGAGGAAACAGCTCTCAGACACAGTCTCATTCTGAGATCCCTGGAGGCAGGATCGCAATTTCAAAAAGGTCAAGGTTAGAGCCAGTGACTGTCTGTTTTGCTTTTCAGATTTTCAGGTTGAACCCCAATTTCTCTCTCTGGGTTTTTAATTAATTGTGCTTCATAGAACAAAGTCTCATCTGTTCCAGTCTAGCCTCAAACTTGCCAGGTAGTCAAGGCTGATCTTACACCCTGATCGTCCTTTCCTTACCTCCCCAATGACGGGACTCCAAGAGGGTGCCACCCTACCCAGCTACACCAGTGTTTCTGACGTTACAAATGGTGGCCTCCTCATCCTCAAGGGCGGGCCGCTTTCCTATTCTGTGTATATAGAAAGAGGGGGCAGAGTAAACCTACCCCAGTCCAGGCTACTGTTCCTAGTCTGTGGATGGGAGACCTTGGGGCATGGGGATCACAAACAGGAGGTATGGCACAGTGGCACACAACTTTAACCCTGGGAAGCGGGGACAGAGGCAGGAGGCTCTCTGAACTCCAGGCCAGCTTGGTCTACAGCTAGGAATCTAGTGAAGCCCAGTCACAAAAATCAATACTCACAAATGGAGCTGGCAACTCAAAATCTACCCATGGGTAAGCGTGACGAGGATTCGTATAGTGGGGGCAGAGCACTCAAGGAAGCTATCCAACGAGTCACTATTTTTCATCAAAGTTGAGATACCTATAATATATCTTAGCATCTCTGATCAATGTCACACACCATTTAACTACTTAACAAATATCATTAATATTTAGCAAATATTGCCAGATGTTGGTGGCGCACGCCTTTAATTCCCAGCACTTAGGAGACAGAAGTAGGTGGATCTCTGTGAGTTCGAGGCCAACTTGGTTTACAAGATCGGGATCAAAGGTGCGTGTCTTCTTACTTAACAGTCCGGACTAGAAGTGGATTGACTCACTTCAAACTAAGAGATGGCTCAGGGGGTAAAGGCACCTATCACCTGACTTAAACCCCACGTGATGGAAGGAAGAGAACCAACTCTTGAAAGTTGTTCTCTGACCTGGACACACACCATGGTATATGTGCCCATTCACACACTAAATAAACTCCTGGGGGGGGGAGCGGGGATCTGGCCCAAATTTACACTTTCAGCCCCCAATCCTGCTTCCCCTTGCACAATTCCCCGGAGTAAGAACATAGGGAGAGGCCCTTCACGTCCCACACTCCTCCCCTGTCCTTGTACATTTCTGCTCTCTCCACCCAGCTTAGCCTTGAATAAAACTGTCCCCTACTTCTCTCCTTCCGTACTTCTATGATAACACTATCACTCTGCTTTATAATGGACGTGATTTTGGTGAGGGGTGGGTATTCTCAGACAATCAGAATGTGAAAATAAAAGTCAAAGATCTTTTTACCCCCAGTAGCTGGCACACAAACCAGAGAATCATGTCCATAAAACGCCATTCCCATATTCGAGACCTACGAGCTTCTCTGCTCCCAATTTTCATGAAACTCTGATTCCCACTTCACAAACCTACTTCAGCAGCAGGACCTGAGTATTAGGTGTCGTCTGCCACATCACCCAGATTTTCTCCTACCCGCCCCTCTCGGGGAAGGCCAGCATCCGATATTCCACCATCAGTCTGGCCAAAGTCTACTTAATCCTAAAGGCCAATCTTTTTTTTTTTTTTTTTTTTTTTTTGGTTTTTCGAGACAGGGTTTCTCTGTGGTTTTGGAGCCTGTCCTGGAACTAGCTCTGTAGACCAGGCTGGTCTCGAACTCACAGAGATCCGCCTGCCTCTGCCTCCCAAGTGCTGGGATTAAAGGCGTGCGCCACCACCGCCCGGCCCCTAAAGGCCAATCTTAAACGAACCCTTTGTATGTACTTCTTCCCATGTATTTGCTATTGTGATCCTGGGAGTGTAAGTTGGACGCCACCTCCAGAAGCCTTAACCCAAAAGGTTCCACCTGAGTTAGTTTGCAGAGTTCCGTGGTAACATCCAGTCCTGCTTATTATTCTCTTGTAGAAAGTAACAAGCCAGTCACTACCCTTGTGCCTCAGTTTCCCTAACTCTATGGATCAGGGTGGCCTCGGAGATCAGCCGACCTCTGCCTTGTCAATCATCATTCCAGCTGGCAAGACTCAGCTTCCTGACAGCTTCCTCTTCTTCAAGTTGCTTGTCAGCATGTGTGCCACGTGCCTGCAGCGTTCGGAGGAGGGTGCTGGATGGTTAAGAGCCACATAAATGCTGAAAACTGAACCTAGGTCCTCTGAACGAGCAACAAGTCCAGTTATCCACAGATCCAACTCTCCGGGCCCAGCTTTCTCTATCTCTTGACAAGAGGAAATTGTTTGGCCAAGTTTACCAACTTGTTTGAAGTTTGAAAGGTCACATAAAAAAAATGTCTGAATGTTCAAAAAGCGCCATTAAAAGAGGAAGGACACAGAGGCAAGAGTCAAAGCTGCACCAATCTGAGCAACAAAACAAAGTACTACTGAACTATAATCCAACACCTGCAAGTCCATACTGATATAAATAAATAGACGAATAAATTAATGAGGGGACACATTTCACATACAGAATTTAAAATCCATAACTCCCTAATTCCTCCAATGAGCAGAGCCGTATTTGGACTTCCTTCCAAATAATATGGTATGCAAAGGAAGAAAAAAAACACAACGCAGAACTTGACACAGTCAGCTGGTGAGCAGGTCAGCATCATCATAAATCTCGACAATATGACATCCCTGCTAACGTGTTCTGAATACGGCAACCTAATTCCATCCTTTTACCATATAAACCCAGCCGTAAGAATAAGACATAAAATAAGAGGGTACAAATGCACGTACAGTTTACATCGTAATACGCCTCAAAGGCTCATGACAGAAAGGCTGTTTCTCACATTGGCACTACTGGAAAACAGGACAAACTTTAAGCACTGGGTCTCTTTAGGACACAGAGAACATCACAGAAGGGGACGGAGGGACTCTGATGGATTCCTCTCTCTCTCTCTCTCTCTCTTTTGCTTCCTGGCTATGACAAGAGTAGTTTTGTCCCACTCTACACTCCGTACTATGGGCTGCCTCAGCACAGGCCCAGATCAACAGGCACCAACAGATCATGGATTAGAACCTCCAAAGCTGTGAGCCAAAATAAACCCGTTTTGTGGGTTAATTGTCTGAGGTATCCGTCACATATCTCCCAAAACTTTGAGAATTCACATAGGCAAAGTCTAAAAATAGTCAGAGCCAACCAAATGCAATGCAGTGAGACCCGGATGAGAACACGGAAGGATAAGTATTTGCATAAAAAGGAAATGTGGCCGGGCGATGGTGGCACA
>NW_004949185.1:167283-172736 GCF_000317375.1 Microtus ochrogaster
AACAACAAGAGGTTCAGGCATGCATGAACGCATGTCATTCTTCCTTTTTTTGAAGCACACACACACACTGTCAAAATCTGGAATGCACTAGAAATCTTTAAGTGTCTCCTTCCATTCTCTCCAAAAAGTTAAATTTATACACTTTTTATCCTTTTTTTCTTTTTTCAGCCTTCGAGACAGGGTTTCTCTCTGTAGTCCTGGCTATCCTGGCACTCACTCTCGTAGAACAGGCTGGCCTTGAACTCGGATTCCGTCTACCTCTGCATCTGTCTCCCAAGTGCTGGGATTAAAGGTATCACCACCTTTTTCTCCTAAAGCAAATTAATTAGTAAATCATCAGGGATAATACACAGCTCCAGGTACAAGTGGCTAAGCTAGTTTACTCTGAAAATAAATTAAATAAATAAATAAAATAAGGACTTGCCTTTGGTCATGCAAGACTCCAAGCCACCAGGTATACCGTCATCCGGGTCCCGCTCACTTCTGGATCTTGGTTCTAGAAGAGACTGAAGTAAGTCTGGGCTGGACCTGAAGAGTAATGAACACAGCGAGCTCAGCGCGAAAGGCCCAGAAGCGAGCCGGGGACGCGGCGGGCACCCGAGCTCGCCATCCCGCGCGCCCGGGCCTGTCCAGCTCTGCCTTGGGCCCACGGCCGCCTTCGCCGTCCCCACCCGGGTCGCGCGGAGGAGCCGCCGTGTCTCACCGGTGCAGGTCGCATTCAGCCGCGCCACGCTCCGGGCCCGGTCACTCCTCTCGGTCTAGCTGATCGGGGCGTAGCTAGCAGCAAGCACCACAACCACCCCGCCCAGCAATCTCCCGGCGCCCGGTGCCCTCCACCGAGATTTCTCTGGGGCCAGCCCTGGGATTGGCCCTTGCCGAACTCCGCCCTCCAATGGGAACTTCAGCCTGCTTGACGTCACTGATCACCGGGCAAATCCCCAGGCAGCCGCCGTGGAGGTGAAGCGGCCGGGCCCGAGAAAAGGAAAGTGAAATCGGAAGTGGCCGGTGCGTCATGGTAGTCGCCCAGCTGCTGAGGTCGCTCGAGGCCTTGTGCGGGTTAGGGTGCAGGAGCTCCTCGCCTTTCGAGACCCTTTCTGTGACTCCTTGGGGCTAGGGGTGGTCGGTGGTATCTGCAGGGACTGTATTTTACGTGAAATTTACTCCTCGTGGCTTGCCCTGTGTCCAGGACAAGACCAGACATCAGTCTATATCAAGTGTTTCCAGGATACATTTACAAAAATTACCGGTGCTGTTCCCTCTTAACAGAGCAAAGTGTACACACACACACACACACACACACACACAGAGAGAGAGAGAGAGAGAGTAAAGGCGCTTGCCATCAACCTAGATAACTGGAATTCGAATTCCATACCCCCACATGCTGGAAAGCGAGGACACTCATTCAAGTTGTGCTCTGACTTCAACATGCGTGCACGGTAATACGTGCGCCCTAACCCTACACTAAAATAAACGTAAAACATTTAAAGATCCTGGTACTAGGAAAACGGAGGCAGAAGAGTTCAAAACCAGCCTGGGCTACGGAGTGAGAATTTGTCTAAAAAGGTGAAAACAACAGAGCCCGCAAAATCCAGTTCTTAGGCCTTCAGCTGGAGTCTTGAGACCCTGCAGCTCCACAGCCAGAGACGCCACCGTGCCCACTAGGCTGAAGTGCCAACCCTCACAGGGCTTCCCACTCTGCTCCATATGGTGGTCATCTCGGTGTGAAGCAGGGAAGGCTCTCCAGGCTCCTCCGTCCCCACTGCTTCTAAAGCGGTTGTCTAAGCTGCAACCCTAACATCCTACCCCTACTCGCTGCAGGCAGGATGTTTGGAAAGAATGGTTCGGTTTTTCCTGTGAGCTGGGGGAGGGGTGGGGCGGAACTCTGGCTGCCTGTGCTCTGGATATCCTAAAATCCCTCGCTACCTGCTCTTTTAGTTGGTGGGGTTTCGCTTGTTCGTTTGGTTTTGGTTTTTCGAGACAGGGTCTTGCTATGGTTGCCTTGACTGTCCTGGAATTAACTCTGTAGACCAGACTGGCCTTGAACTCCTCTGCCTCCAGAATGCTGGGATTAAAGGCTTGGGTCACCACCTTCTGGCTTTTTGAGTTGGTGTTGTGGGAAGAAACGATGTTTGAAGTGTGTTAAGCTCAAACCCTGGGACAAATGACCGAGGTTTTGTTACTTTTGTTTTTTTGTTTGTTTGTTTTGGTTTTTTGAGACAGGGTTTCTCTGTAGCTTTAGAGGTTCTTGCAGACCAGGCTGACCTAGAACTCACAGAGATTCACCTACGTCTACCTCCCGAGTGCTGGGATTAAAGGCGTGCGCCACCACCAGCCGGCTAGACCGAGGTTTATTTAACAGACCTGGTTGCCAGGTCCACCTAGAATCCCTCAGTCTGTTGCAGGGTATGGCTGGGACACCCCTGTTAGGGTCCAGAAGCCCCCAGAAGACCACAATCGGGATGCAATCAGCAGGAGCCTTTATTGTACCATACGCATGTGGGGGTCACACACCTATACAAAAGACGAGGACCCTGAGAGAGACGTGTAAGCTCCCTTTAAGCACAACTACAGGAATTTTAGAAGCAGTGTGACCTTTCTACTTAGGATTGGCTTACACAAGTGGCAATCATATCCGTATACTTCTAATTGGTTAGGGCAAACACGGGAGGTCTAAGGCTATAGCTTTTCTATTCTTAGCAAGTCTGGACAAGTGCCTGTGTGTGCGCGGGGTGGGAGTGGGGGGTAGGGGGGTGACCGGCCCAAGTGTGTGTGCCTGGTCCAGAGTCAGAGGCATTGGTGATTAACCTTTGTGAACTGAGATCTAGTTCTTAACTGAATTTTTAGGGGCCTGTCATGATATTTGGCTGCTTTGTCCAGGTTTACAGGTTTGTAATGTTGCTTTGCAAACATCAGTTGGACCTTGGAGATCCGGAGGTGGTAAAGATACAAAGTCCACAAGTCAAAGCTAAAAGAAGAATTGGGAGACCAACTAAAACCAATAAGAGGGTGGTTAACCAGGGTGACCAATTAAATGAAGATTCATACCAGGCCTCATTTTGTTGATTTTCTTTCTTTTTGCTTTGTTTGTTTATTTGTTTTGAGACAGGGTTTCTCTGTGTTGTAACAACAGTCCTAGCTGTCCTGGACCATTGCTTTGTAGACCAGGCTGGCCTTGAACTCACTGAAATCAGCCTGCCAAGTGCTGGGATTAAAGGCGGGTGCCACCACCGCCCAGCTAATGTTGTTTTTCTAATTATCTCTCGAGTAGCAGCCTTTTCTAAGCAGGGCTGTCAAGTCTCTGATGACTCCAGAATGGTAGGCATAGAAGCAGCATTGTTTCCCGAAGGCCGTGTATGGTCCCCTCCTGTTCTGGATTTCTCTTGGGTGGTTATATCTGCATCTGTTGCCACTCTCAAGGCCCTGTAATGCTGCTCTTGTAGATCTTGTAGATCTTGTAGTTCCTAGTACCTGTGGCTCTAGATTCACCAACACCGGGGAGGGTGCATACTAAGAGGGCTGTGATGGCTTCTCCTTTCCCCTCTCTCAGTGGCGTTTCTAATTGGTAAAAGTTTTCTCATCAAGGGTAGTAGACTACCCTGGGGACTAGCTGAATAAACCAGGATGCGGAAGTCTTTGGTCTGAAGGGGTGAGACCAGCAGCGTATACCCTCCAGGCGTCATCTGGTGGGATCAGGAAGCCAGCTCCCAGGGAGTTCCGAATGAGATTGCAGAGATGGGAAGAGCCATGTGGGGCTTGTCCCAAATAGAGGCCATTTCCTGTTCCCGCTGGCAAGGCAAACCTCCCCATAATCGGCTGTTCCCACCTGCAGGCTTGTATGTTGTGGGATATAATTTAATTTCTCTTAACTGCTATACTTTCATAATACGGGGGGTTGGTATTAGGCATAACCAGCAGTTTTCAGTGAGGCTAGAAGCATTCAGAACCAAGAAGGTGGCTGAGAAGAGCCCCCCAAGTGCCCTGGTCTACAGGATATGTCTAAATGAGGGATTTCGGTGGTAGATATTAAGGTTCTTGTACCTTTTGGCTTAGCTAGAGCAGCCAATGCCTTTTTGGGGACACAAAGGCTCGAGTGATCCCAGAGAATGGGCATGCAATAGTATAGAAAACAGCTTCTCAGGATCACCAAACTGTGACACGATTTCTAATTGATCTTAATAATAAAAACCCAGAGTCAGATATTTGGGGGTGAAAGCTGAAAGATCACAGAAGCAGAGTGGCCAGCCACTAGCTCTTATCTCTGCAAAATCCTCAGACTAAGTAGGGTATCCTCTCTCTACGAGTCCTCAGACTAAATGCCTTGAGATTCTATCTCCTCCCGCCTTATATTCCTCTCTCTCTGCCCAACCATATCCCTTCATGTCTCCTCCACTTTCCTAGTGCTGGGATTAAAGGCATGCATCTTTCAAGTACTGGGATTAAAGGTGTGAGCTATCACTGCCTGGCTCTGTTTCTCTTTTAGACTGCGTCAATCTTGCGTAGCACAGGGTGGACTTGAACTCACAGAGATCTGTCTGCCTTTGTCTCCCTAGTGCTGGGAGTAAAGGTGTGTGCCACCACTGCCTGGCCTATATGGATAACTAGCAACGTAGATCTTCAGGAAAGCTTTATCTGTTATATCATAAACAAAATATTACCACACCAATCTGCCATGCCCTGAATCACAGTTCCTAGGTTTTATGTGGTGTCCATCCCATGGCCTTCCTGCCTGACTCAGTAAACTAAATTAGTATTGGATTATGCCTTGCCCATACCTGAATGAAGCCTCTTGCAGACTGAGACACCTGCCCTAGAGACGACAATGAGGTCTCCATGTTATGGGGCCAGTCACCAGATGTGGCCTGTGAAGACACAATTCCAAGAGGCATTTATCTCCCCCCTCCCCTACGTTTCTCCCATTTCCTGTCCTTAATATGGCTGGGGCAGAAACAGAAATATTAATCTTGAAAAAGACATGAGCCAGGGACCTGGTGGTAAGGGCTCAGCATGAAGGAACATGATAGGTTGAGGTGATTCGGCCTAAATGCAAGTCAGGGAACCAAGTTCCCAGTTTCCCCAGTTTCTAAATCAGTAATAACCCAAGTGAGGCTGTAGTGTCAATGGGAGATATAAAAATTCTGCCCAGCTGTTAAAAGTAACAGAGAATCCTAGCAGGTACCAGCTTAGAAGGAGGACAAACACAGCCATAGTCATTGTTGAGCCTATGCTAGCTGGGTCAGTGACTTTCTGAATTCTCAATTTAAGAGGGTCCTGTGGGTGAGCAAATGCCCTCCCAATGTCCAGAGTTGGCTTCTTCTGGAGCGTACTCCTCAGGGTCAGCGTGCGGGTCCACAGGTTTCATGTGGGAATGGTGAATCAGGGAGGGGACCCCATCTACTTTAACAGCTGTGGGCACAGTCAGGATGACAGTGTGGGGTCCCTTCCAGCCAGTCTCT
>NW_004949185.1:172933-175230 GCF_000317375.1 Microtus ochrogaster
TTTTTTTTAATGTCTTTTGATGACCATTAGGTCCTCTGGGCAGAATCTGTGGGGCACAGGAGGCAGTTTCTTCTCACAGACTGCACCTAGCTGGGACCAGAGTTGTTTTTGTACCTGAGAGAGAATTTGTAGGGAGGAGAGAAACTTTTGCTCATCACATTCAGCTAACAGTTCCGCCTTAAGGTTAGGCAGTATTGGGGGAGGCCTGACATACATGATCTCACATGGGGTTAGGCCAAAGGAATTGTGAACCTGGTAAAGAGCAAAGGGAAGGAAAGAAACCCAGTCACTTGTCAACCTCAAGGGTTAATTTGTTAAGGTCTCCTTAAGGGTCTGAGTCATCTTTTCTACCTGGGCGGAACTCTGGGGGATGGTGTACCCAGTGAAGTTTCCAGTTTGTCCCCATTACCTTGATAGCGTCTGTGCTACCTGAAAACTGAATCCAGGCCTGTTGTCTGAGCCCAAAAAGACTGGAAGGCCAGACCTTGGAGTAATTTCTTCTAGTAGTTTCTTGACTACTATTGCAGTCATCTCATGTTTGGCTGGAAAGGCTTCAGTCCATCCTGAAAAAGTATCTATGAAAACCATATAGTCCTGGTTTAACCTCAGTGAAGTTGATTTCCCGGTTGGCTCCTGGTTGGGTTCCTCTTTCCCGGCGCCCTGTCTTTGTGACTCCACTCTCTGAGTTCATGAGACTTGTGGAGCATTGGCTTATGGCCTCTGGTGCCTTCTCTTTCTCCCCCAAGTGAGTGCTCTGATGTATCTGAGTGGCAGAATCTGATGGGAGAATGATCCGTCCATCTGGGGTCTTGTACCATCCTTTTTCTTTATAGGTGTTTATACATGTGTGGGTCCTCTGCAGATCTGGGTTTTGGGGGTTGTCCCCAAAGTCAGTTTGTCTGAGACTTTAACTAGCAAGGCTGTTGCTGCTATTCTGCAGAGGCAAGGGGGACATCTCCAGGGGCCACTGGGTCCAGCAGGTCATCAATCTCTTCTGTGGGCCAAGGCTTGTGTCAGTCCCTCTTTGTCCACACATAGGAAGGGTTTGGTGACTTCTGGTGATGCTAGAGCAGGTGCATTTACTAGAGCTGCTTTGATTTCATCAAAGGCTTTTCCATCTGTAGAGTCCAGGCAAGGGGAGCTTTCCTCTCTTTGTGTTCTCATATAAGGGCCATACCAGTTCTACAAACCCCGGGATCCAAAGTCTACAGAACCCAGCAGACCCCAGGAATTCTCTCATCTCTTGATGGTTGCTGGGTCTCGGGATCCTCAGGATAGTGTCTTATCTTGCTGTTGAGAGCTTATCTCTTGCCTCCTTGAGTGTGTATCCCAGATAAGATATCTCAGTCTGGCAGAGTTGAGTTTTCTTTACTAATACACAGTATTTCAAATCTCTCAAAGTTTTGTTTTTGTTTTTGTTTTTTTTGTGGTTTTGGAGCCTGTCCTGGAACTAGCTCTTGTAGCCCAGGCTGGTCTCGAACTCACAGAGATCTGCCTCCCGAGTGCTGGGATTAAAGGCGTGCGCCACCACCACCCGGCTCAAATCTCTCAAAGTTTTGAGCAGTTCCTTAGTGGCAGCTTTGCAGGCTTCCAATGTGTCAGCTGCTATCAGGAGATTGTTTACATATGGTAATGAAAGACACACACACACACACACACACACACACACACACACACACACACACACGCCCGGTGCAGGGAGATTCTCACTCAAGTCTCGGGATAACATTACTGTCCCGTCCCCCCCAGTAACTCACCAGAGACCGTCCTTGCTGCAATCACACGAGGTTTATTGACAGGACAGGAACCAGTGCACTGGGGCCAAGACTCATAACCCACGCAGGGGAAGAGTTCGACCCCGAGTAACTGGGAGGAGTTTTTAAGGGAAGAAACCATAGCCCAGTAATCCGAAGGGGGTAGGGAGGGCATCATAGAAAATTCCAAAAATACCAGTGGTGATCACAAGGGGGCAACTCCCTGTTTCTCAAGATTATTCTCAAGATTACAATCTAACGTTATCTTCAGCTAGTTCCTGAAACAGAGTCACTGAACCGGCTAATCCTAGATTTCTGATTTTTCCCTCCCTGCTTAAATTTTTGGCTCTATTTTTTCCTGCTTGGCGGGGGGAGGGGTGTCTGGATTTATCCAGGTCTTTCAGTAATAGGCTGATATTGGGTAGGTCTGTTGGTACTCACCCACGTCTTCATAAAGTGCTCCGAGAGTTTTTGAACCCGAGGGGTAGTTGTGTCCAAGACAACTGTCCATTGGACCCATCTTGGTTAATAACTCTCTTCCCA
>NW_004949185.1:175330-175830 GCF_000317375.1 Microtus ochrogaster
ATAGCCCTGATCTCTTCCCAATGGTGGGTACGGACATTCAGGGATAGCCCTGATCTCCTCCCAGTGGTGGGTACGGACATTCAGGGATAGCCCTGGTCTCTTCCCAATGGTGGGTACGGACATTCAGGGAGAGCCCTGAAAGAGTGGGTTACCCAGACCTTTTCTATGTCTACCGATCTTCGGGTACTCCATAAAGTCCTCCAGTTCATCCCTGGGGTCCCTTGTCCCCAGGACTGCTTTGGGGACATTTGGCCCAAGGATGGAGTGCTATGCTCTGGTGTCTACCAGAAAATCTATGGGTTTCCCCTCCACCTCAGGGTTACCCAAGGTTTTAGGAGGGGCTCTGAGCCCTGTACCCTTCAATCAGTCGCTCATTTCTTCCAGTTCTAGTGTCTCTGCTTTTGAGCCCTGTCATTCAGAACATCCATTTTTCCTGTCACCCAATTTCCACAGTAAGCACATTGGTCTCTTTCTTTCTTTTTTTTTTTTTTTTTTTTTTT
>NW_004949185.1:175936-186189 GCF_000317375.1 Microtus ochrogaster
TCACAGAGATCCGCCTGCCTCTGCCTCCCGAGTGCTGGGATTACAGGCTTGCACCACCACCGCCCGGCCATTGGTCTCTTTCTAAGCTGGGCCTATTGTCTGGCCTTGTCTTTAGGCCTTCCCTCCCTGCTTTGAGCTTCCAAAAGCCAATTTACTTGCCTACTTTTTAGCTTCAGGATCCCCTGATGCAGCCAAAAGGACCTTGGTGAGTCCCTGTGTCTGCTTATCTAAAGTTTTGGTTAGCCCTCTGGTCTATCTTTCTTCTGGGGTCTCTCTGTTATTAAACACTTTATGCAACCACAATGAGTTCAGCTGAACTCTTACCTTCAAACCCTTGTAGCCTTTGTAACTTACAGCAAAGGTCTGATCTAGTCTCTGGCACATCTGGATCCAAGGGTGTATAGGTCTTATAGGCATCTATCAGTCTTTCCAAGAGGGCTCCTGGCATTTCATCGGGTCTCTGGTGCCCCTGACTTACTTTAGACAAATTTGTGGGCTGCCTCAGGGGCAGCCTAAGGACCCCCTCCCATTAGCCTATCTCCTGGCTGGTGGCAAGCCCCTTTTGTTGCAGGAGTGACCTGCTGTATTGTCCCAGCACAGCCAGAGCCCCCAAATCATACAAATACAGGTGGACCAAAGATGTCTCTTGACCCACATGGGCACAGGTGCCAAAACTGCATCCCCTTGGCACAGCCTGGCCAGCTTCAGGGTCAGCTTAGCTCCAGCTCTCCAGAAAGCAAGAACAAAGAGCACAAGAATTCAAAGACCACTGAGGTACACAAAGAGTGTTCACACTTACCAGCCAGCTGGATTTTCAAACTGTCCACATCAGGAGTCTTGGGGGGGACTCCCCAGTCAGGGAACCATATTAGGGTCCAGAGAAGTCCCTGAAAGACCACCAATCAGGATGCAAGCAGCAAGAGCCTTTATTATACCATATGCTTGTGGGGGTCTCACACCTATACAAATTGACGATGACCCCGAGAGAGATGTCTGACCGCCTTTTAGGCACAGCTATAGGAATTTAAAAAGCAGTGTGACTATTCTGTGTAGGATTGGCTTACACAAGTGACAATCACATTAGTTCACTTCTGATTGGTTAGAGTTAGTAGGGGTGGTCTACACAGCTATGGCTTCTATTCTTGGCAAGTCTGGACAAAGGCTTTATTCTTATTTGATTATCACCTGTGGGGGTGGAGGGCTGTTGGGCCAGGTGTTTGTGCCCCACCCAGTATCAGGGGCTTTGGTGATCGATTTGTGACTGGTGATTTGTTTGTGAACTGAGGCCTAGTTCTTTGTAACTGGGTGTTTCTCTCCTGCCCACCAGTTCCTGGCCACTCTGAGGCTTAATATTAATCACAAACTGTTTGGCCTATTAACTCTGACTTATTCTTAACTAGCTCTTACAACTTAACCTATTTCTATTATTCTATATTTTTCCACTAAGCTCATGGCTTGTCTTGCTTCCCCAGAGGTTGCTGGTGTCTCCCTGACTCCACCTTCCTTTTCCCTTTATCTTTGCTGGGACTTCCTGTCTGGCTCTATTCTGCCTGGCTATTAACCCATGGTAATAGAACATATTCACAACATACAGAAGGGCACCCCACATCAGTCTTTAACTGAGTTATAAGAGGCCTGCCATGATATTTATCTGGCTCTCTCACCCCCACCCTCTACTGGGAATTTCCCAGCCCAGAGGCTGGGCTGTTCTTCCCCCAGAGGGTCTTTATCTACTCCAGCCATTTTGGTTACCCCCCCCCACACACACACACACACCTTTTATTAACCTTTTGCCTTCTTGGCTGCCATACCCGGTTCCCCTCTCTCCCTCTCCTCATAGGGCTCAGGGTCATGCCCACTCTGAACTCTCCCAGATGTGAGGCAAAGCCTCTGGCTGTGTTCTTCCTTGTATCTACAATAAAGTTTCTCTTCCACCATACCTAGGAGCAATCATGTCCTTCCCTTTTTACTTTTTGTTCATTCAAAATGTTACTTCAGTAACCTGAGACTGGGCTGTCTGTCAGTCCCCAGAAGGAACTTGCTCCACCTACAGGCCGTTCTATAAATGTTCCCCGACTCCGGCCTCCCCGGGCAGTTCATCCGGTCCATCTACCTATTATCCCTGTTATTGAAGACAGGCGTTTGCATTCCCTTGCCAGCGTGGTACTCACTAAGTAGACCAGGCTGGTCTTAAACTTCCTGTTCTTTGGTCTCCTCCTCTGGAGTGCTGGGAGAGCTGCATGGAAGAGGCCCTCCACAGGGCCTAGGGGCCTGACGTGATTGTCTCCCTGACCCGCTTTTGCCTGTTCTTTAATGCTCACCATCCCCGTGCTGAAATTCTCTGCCTCTTGCAGGTAATCTGCAGGACATGACTCTGCTTCTTTGACACATTCAAGAGTTCTCCATCTAGGGCTGGAGTGGACCCTGGTTTGCTTCCCAGAATCCTCTTGGAGGTTCACAAATGACTATAACTCCAGTTTCAGGGGACCCATCATCCTCTCCTGGCCTCCATGATGTGTAGACAAACGTGCAGGAAAAACAGCCTTAAGCATAAAATAAGGGGGGAATTAAAGGCCATTATCAGCAGTCTGTAAGGTCTCAGAAAGACTGAACAAATGACTAACTGAGGTGCCTACTAATGTTCTAAAGCAGTCACTGGACAGCCGCTCAGTACCTGCGGCTTTTCTCAGTACTTTTCACCCCGCCCTCTTTCCCTAGACCCCTCCCTCCCAGGAGCTAGACTGAGGAAGGCATGGCCCAGGTGTATTAGGCAGGTAGCCAGTTTGTTGGCAGCCAGACAACAGAGGACAGACAGGGAGTGGAGCCTAGCAATAAAGCCATAAACCCTGCCCCAGATGATCCACTTCTTCTGAGAAGCATCTACTTCCTAAAGATTCTTCACAACACGACCAACCCTGGCAAGCCATCCTTCAGACACGGGAGCCTATAGTTGATGCTGTTTTACATTCAAACCACAACAAACCCTAAAATGTTCTCTAAATAGCCTCAAGTCATTTATAGGAAATTAGCTAACTATGTAAGTGAGCCTTGGTTAATAGCCATGCACGTGAACTGGTAAGAATTGTGTTCATCGACTGGAGAGATGGCTCAGCAGTAAAGAGTACTGTTGCTCTTGCAGAAGACTTGGGTCCATTTTGTGGCGTCCATAAGGTGGTACACAACCATCCTTAGCTCCAGTTCCAGGGCATCCAGCACCCTCTTTTGGCCTCTGCAGGTACTGTACACAGATAGTGCTTAGGCAGGCAAAGATTCACACATTAAAAAAGAATAACTAGAAATAAGAAGAAGAAAGAATTGTATTCAGCATACTATGAAGGAGGAAAACCAGCCATCAGACTGTGAAAACTAGCTACTTCTAGACTGGCTATCTTTGTCCTCAGTGTCAAACCTGGGGGGCGGAGCAGTGACTAACACCACTGGTATCTGGTGGGCAGTGGTGAATGAGGGAGGGGCTGATCACACTCATAAGAATGATATATGATCACTACTTGTTTAGGTTTCTTTTTGTGACTTCTTTTTTTTTTTTAAATCCTTCTCATTTTAATTGTTTGGACTGGAATGTGCTACACATCCCCCTATTATGTTTCTTAGTCCTCAACTGAGTATTGTTTCAAATCCAAACAAGGGGCTGGAGAGATAGCTCAGCAGTTAAGAGCCCTGGCCATTTTTTCAGACAACTGGAATTGTATTCCCAACACCCACAGAGCATCTCACAACCATCTGTAGCTCCAGTTCCAGGGGATCTGATGTCCTCTTCTGACATCCTTGGACACCAGGCACATAGGTGGTGCACAGACATACATGCAGGCAAAACACTCATATGCATACAATAAATCTTTTTAAAGAAAAATAACAAAGATGACGGTAAAAGCCACTTTCAAAAATGTTCCGCCAGCACCTCTCAGGTTATGCCTGGTAATTGCTCTGTTGTGCACCGAAAGGCTCTGTGTATGTGTTGGTTTCAATGTATGCCCCCTCGTGGAATTAAAACTCTATTTAACTGGCAATCAAAAGAGAAACCGAGGGTTTAAAAGCCCCAAAGGGAGTGGTGGCACTTATTTCGGTGTGGCCTTGCTGGAGGAAGCAGCCGGGAAATGAACAAGCAGTCTCAGGCTGCACACAACCTCACAGCAAACTCCCTAGTCTTACAGTCTTTCCATCCCTTCTCACTTCTGTAATGTTTCCTAGGCAGGAAAGTCGAAGTCAACAGAAAACAGTGGCTTTACTCGAGGTGCCTTCAACAGCAAAGGTGGGTCCCATCTCTGATAATTAGTCAATTTGTCTTATCCCCAGTGTCCGTTTACTACAGGAAAACTAACATTAGAAAGAGTGTTCTCAATATTAACACATACAACTCAGTAATATTTTAAAGATTTACTTGTTCATTACGTATACATTTTTTTTCTGCCTGCATGAATGCCTGCAAGTCAGAGGAAGGCACCAGATCTCATTATAGAGAGTTGCTGGGAATTGAACTCAGGACCTCTGGAAGAGCAATCAGTGCTCTTACCTCTGAATCCTCTCTTCAGCCTCAGAACTCATTAAGAGTGATTCTAGATTTTAGCAGTGAGTGTTTTAACTGCTAAACCTGCCCCATGTCCAGAGAGAGATGGGGATTTCTAATGCATTTCAGCAAGAACCGTCCTTGTTTAGTATCTCCCACCGTGAAAAGACCGGCACACGGAGAAGTCATACGCTTGTATGAGATGCTCCTCATGCGTGTTGCAAGTTTATTTTAAACCATCTGATTTATGCTCCAAAGTAATCACAATTTAATATTGGCTCAATAGAAGACTGTTAACTAAGAAGAAGTTAACTATGTGTTTAAAGTTGTTATGTTCACGTCCTTAAATCTGAATGTCAGAATTCAAACCATCTCTGAAATGTGTGAATGTCTCTTTTAATATACTGATTACAAAGCAAAAACCTAGTACTCAGTAAGCATCACAATAGCACCATCACATTTATAGGTGTGATCTGCTTCCCACTTTCAGTTTGCTGGTTCAGGTATTGCTCCCATTGTGTGTGAATGATTTTACTGCATCTCAGCTACCAAAATAGTCTTGAGCCCATTGGCTATGTTCTTCGCCAGCGGACTCTGAAAATATTCCAGTAGAGGGCAGCAGAGCACCGTGAGTGGAAAGCATTGGGTTTCTGTCTTGAAGGCTCCTTCCCAGGTTTCTGCAATGTGAGCCTGGTCTTTCCAGCCCCTCCTCCCTTAGCATCAGAAGCAGCTGTAGCATCCAGCATCTACAGAACACAGCAAGACTAGCAAGCAGCAGCTTTCTCAGGTGCCCTTCTGAGGTTTTATTCTGGAATAGCCCACTGTGAACAGGTTTTTGTTGAACTCTACTATAGCAGAAGTACCTTGAGGTCCTTGTTATCCCCTCCCTAGCAAGGCAAAACCCCAGCCTCTCTTGTTTCTCCAAAGATGACTATGATGTTTAATCTTCATCATCAACTTGAGTGGATTTAGAGTCATCTGAGAGGCACACTTTTGGACGTGTCTTCAAGGGCATTTGCAGAGAGGTTGAACTAAAGGGAGGGGGCACCACACCACAGGCTGTGGCCACAGACTGAATAAAAGGGGAAGAGAATGGCTGGAGAGATGGCTCAGCGGTTAAGAGCATTGCCTGCTCTTCCAAAGGTCCTGAGTTCAATTCCCAGCAACCACATGATGGGTCACAACCATCTGTAATGAAGTCTAGTGCCCTCTTCTGGCCTGCAGGCATACACACAGACAGAACATTGTATATATAATAAATAAATAAAAACATAAAATGGGGGGAGAAAAGGCCTGTGAGCACTGCACTCCCGATCTGCAGGCCATGGACAGGCAAATAAATAAATAAATAAAAAAAAACATAAAATGGGGGGAGAAAAGGCCTGTGAGCACTGCACTCCCGATCTGCAGGCCATGGACAGGCAGCCTCACATCCTGCTGTCCAGGAGATGCTCAACATCCTCCCCCCTGCCAGGACAGGCTGCTCCTTCCCACTGTGAGCCAAAACAAACCCTTTCTTCTAGGTTGTGCTTGTCCTATAGTTTGTTGCAGCAACAAGAAAAAGTAATTAACAAACCGACAATCATTTTTCTGAACTCCAGTTCCAATGTCTGGATAAATTTGGTTTAATTTTACTATCAATCTTCCAAAGTGTATTTTTCATCCATACATTGTTCAAGATTCGTTGCAGGTCTGTACACTAGGATCTAAGATGGAGAAACATCATTTGAATCTTGTTGGTTGTCATGACAAAGGGAGAAGTAGTGGATGGCTCATAAAGATTTTGTCCAGAATCAACAAAAACTGATGGGAGCAGTCAACCTCCAGATCCTGAACTTCTTGTGAACAACTTGTTTTCCTCTGCTCTGAGACAGGCTGCATCTGCTCTGATCCTGAGACCCTCAGGAGTTCCTAATGGCAGGGGAGTGGTTTCTGGTGCGTTTGGCTGGGGCGTGGCTCTCAGTTAAGGATCCCTATATAAGCTGCCCCTGGACACAATAAAGGGGGGCATTCTGGGGGCATTTCTGTTTCAAGGATGACCTGTGTCTCTGTCTCTGTCTCTCTCTGTGTGCTTGTGTGTTTAATCTCCAGCCCCTTGCCCAGTTCACAAACTGTATGGTGGCACACAGAGCACAGATGGGCATGGTGCACCGCAAAAACAATTCCATTCACAGGGTTTTGCCAAAGTAACACATGGCTACACATAAATCAACAGTTTGAAGTTAGCCTTAGCTATACATTTAGAGTGTGTTGATGTATTCCTTTAATTCCAGCACTCAGATGGCAGAGGCAGGTAGATCTCTGTGCAATTGAGGCAAGTCTGGTCTACATAGTGAGTGCAAGGCCAGGCAGGTCTACAAAGTGAGATCCTGCCGAGAGAGAGACAGACAGAGACAGAGAGACAGAGAGAGACAGAGAGACAGAGAGAGAGACAGAGAGAGAGACAGAGAGAGAGAGAGACAGAGACAGAGACAGAGACACAGAGAGAGACAGACAGAGAGACAGACAGAGAGACAGACAGAGAGAGACAGACAGAGAGACAGAGAGAGAAAGACACAGAGAGAGAGACAGAGGAGAGAGAAAGAATGCATAAAACTCACTTGTAAAACTATTTTAATAAATAAAACCCTTTAAAATGTCTCAATGACTGGCATGGACACAGATATCAAGGACCTGTGAAAATCATTATTTCCACAGGAACCTCCTCCTACCTGTTATTCACAGTCTGGGCAAAGCATTTCCAGTTGTCCAGGCAAGGGGCTTAGAGAAAAAAAGGTTTTCTTCTTAATAACATAAAGCATTAACCAGAGATAAAAACCAGGGAGAACCAACTAGTTAAGCAATGCCTACCTCCCTTTAGAACTCAGATCAAATACAGAGATATTTTTTAAATGCATACATATGTGTGGGGATGTGCACTTGTTAGGTGCCCTAGAGCCCACAAGACAGTGTTGGGTCCCCTCAAGCTGGAGTTATAACTGGTTATGAACTCATTTCTAGTCCTCTGGAAGAGTAGCACGCGCCCTTAATCACTGAGCTATCTTCGCAGCTCCAATGGTTTGGTTTGGTTTAGATGAGACAGTTTCCTGGCATCCAAGATGAACTCAAACTCACTATGTAACAGTCACCTCCTGAGTGCTAGGATTATAGGCATTGATGCCACAGCAGGTTTGTGCTGTCTGGGGATCAAATCCAGAGTTCTCTGCATGTTGGGCATACCCTATACCAACTGAGCTACCTGCCACCCCTATCCCCCTTTAAACCAGTATGTTTGGATTATTTAACACAATTCAGCCTATAGTTAATAAGATTGATTAAATATCTGTCTTTTGGGGCTAAGCCTGATTCCTTAGTAAGTGCCTGACAGCTTTTAAAATTTGTTTTTATTTCATGTGTATGGCTATTTTGCCTGTTTATGCAGTGCTGTTGGAGGCCAGAAGGTGGCAGTAGATACCACAGAACGGAGTTATTTACAGACTTGAAGAAGAGTGAAGTAAAAAAGACCAATTATTACACATGGGTGCAAAGATTTACTGATTTTTTTTTCATTTAATCACTGCTTGGCCCTTTAGCTCTAGCCCTTACTGGCAATTACTGATTTATTTAAAGCCCTGTGTGCATTGCTCATTTCCTTCCTTCCTTCCTTCCTTCCTTCCTTCCTTCCTTCCTTCCTTTCTTCAGACAGTAGCAGAAGGTGTTTCTGTCACTGTCCCAGAGAGCATTATAAGGAGTTTGGCCACTGCAGTCTCTGTGGTATTGTCACCATAGCTGTTAGTATCAGAGCTTGGTGTCTGGCAGTCCCAATACCCGAGTCCTGGCTTTAAACCACAATAAGCCAACCGAAGAGACACATACAGAAAAGCAGAGAAAGGAGATGTATTGTGTGGCCACATTGAAAAGAGGGGCACAGATATCCAGTATCCACTAAGACTCTAGATCACTGTACCTCAGACATATGCACCTCAGACATAGAACCTTGAGTGGCAATGATTTAATATGGTTGTCAACCTCTTCTAGTCTGATAGCCACCCTGTCACTTTCTTTGTTTCATTTCTTTTTTTTTTTTTTTTTTTTTTGGGGCCTGTCCTGGAACTAGCTCTGTAGACCAGGCTGGTCTCGAACTCACAGAGATCCGCCTGCCTCTGCCTCCCGAGTGCTGGCATTTCATTTTTTTAACATTTATTTATTTATTATGTATACAATATTCTGTCTTGTGTATGTCTGCAGGCCAGAAGAGGGCACCAGACCTCATTACAGATGGCTGTGAGCCACCATGTGGTTGCTGGGAATTGAACTCAGGACCTTTGGAAGAGCAGGCAATGCTCTTAACCACTGAGCCATCTCTCCAGCCCCTCTTTGTTTCATTTCTATTGTGGAAATGAAACACGTGTGAGCTTAGTGGTTCTCTTTTCCAGATGTCGCCACCTTCACTAAAGAGCAGGTGTTTCTCCTGTGATTAGTTTCCCATGAGTCCTGTGAAGGCTCCTGTCCACAGGAGTCTCTGTGACACCAGCAAGTGAGTTCTCACACCTTCTCATCTCTTGACTTCCATTGACTCTGAGTTAAATCTTCTTTCTCCAGCATTTGAGAGGAACCAGGTTGTAGGAATTGCAGAGAATGACTTGATGATCTCTTACCTTGGCTAAAATCTTGTTGGAATCATGTTCTCTGATTATCCAGTTTCTCCATGCCCTTGGCTCTATCAAGGTCAGCATAGGTTCAAACCCAAATCCATTGATTTCGGAGAAGTTAAGGCCCACACTGCTCTTGAGTTCCATCGCCAGCACCTGAGGCAGACAGCTCACAAGCATCTGTAACTCAGGCTACAGATGGTCTGATGCCCATTTCTGGCTTCAGAGAGTCCACCCCCACAAGCACATGCCCATATACAGACACATTTCTACACATAACTTTGTAAATTTTATTTTAGGTGTATCTGCTGGGAGCCGTCCCTAGGGTGGACAGGTCCCCGCAGAGGATGTAAGGAGTTGGCGAGGGAGGGAGGGAGCCGGGCCATGGTGGTCGGGAGAATCTTGCGGCCTGACTGAGTGGCAGCCAGAGTGCTTCTTCATTCATACAGAGTTTAGTAAGCAGGGATACATTCATGCTGTTCTCAAACACTGATTATATCACCTTTGGTTTTGGATGTGTGTTTCATTTCCTCTTGCTCATCTTTTAGACATCAATAAAAATCTATGACAGAACAGAGTTATCATTCCCAATAATTTTTCCTCAAGCTTTGACATCATTGATAAACAGAGTTATCATTTTTACTCACTAGCCCCATAACCCAATTTTTAAGAATCTAGAGACATATGACAAGTTGTTCTCAGGCTCGTTGCATTTGTGGCTACAAGGACATTTGACCAAACCATCTTCAAGCCATCCTGGGCATGCTGCCATGTCCCAAGCAGGGTATTATTAACTCTTAACCATCAGAGTGCCCAAGAAATAACCTCAGGCCAAAGCTGCTGCAGTTATTATTCAGATTCTGGCATAATACAATGTTTATATTTTGTATCTTTATAGAATACTTGTATCATCTTTCTACATCATTTTTTTTGGCAATTAGTATAGGTTTCTGTATAGGACAGAGGCAATTTCAGCTCATCTAACTTTGTTGCTGTCTATGCCACGTAAGAGGCTTGTGGTGATCTGAACTGTGGCCAACTCCTTTCACCCTTCTGAAACTTGTTGACCTTTTTAAGTTACGTGTGTGTGTGTGTGT
>NW_004949185.1:187448-202570 GCF_000317375.1 Microtus ochrogaster
AAAAAAAAAAAGAAGAGCAGATACTAATTTCATTTGGTTGAAACTGCAATCCCCAAGTGAGGGAATATCTTTCCTGGAAGGGGTAGAGTGTAGCTCAGGAGGGCCAGCTATGGGAGAGGAGGGAAGGAGGGCAGCTCTATGAGGAAATTCAGATCCTGAGCTGTAGGAAGCTAAGGATACCAGGCCAAAAGGAGCCAACCTGGAGTCTGCCTGGAGCTCTCAAAGGTCCTGTCAGTGCCTCGCCAATAAGGAGTAACCAAGTAGTGTTTCCTGAGTGCCTAGCAACAGGCGCTGTCAGAGATCCTGATGTGCCTAGCCAATGAGAGACAAGCATGAAATGTCAGCTGTCAATGGGTCAGACCGCCTGGGTGCGGGGAGTGTAAATAAGGAACTTATGAGTCTGCTGTAAACTTTCTACCTGGCTCCCAGCATCTGTGGTCATTGATGTCATGCCTTTTCACACACACACACACCCTCATGGAAGACATCAGGACCCAGCAATACTGAGCTCAGTGTGAGGATCTGGTGTTACAACTGTCACAGACGCACCGAACTGAGGCTTCATTCATGCAGATGCTGCCTAGTGTGGAGAGTTAGGTTCCGCATTGAATACAGATCTAACTGACACCTATTGAGCTGCGGTTCCTTGTAGCAATGATGAGAAAACTGCCAACGGGAAAAAACTGCCATCCAGTCCTGAGCAGATGTGTGATATGAAGAGGAAGAGTGTGGGTCTCCTGTTCCATGTGCTGGGGTCTCAGGGAGCAGAGGAGCTCCAGGGTGCAGCATTTCAGGGCAGTGGTGTGGAGACTGTGCTGGAGGGCAGCCCAGCTTCTTTCCTGTCCATTAGAGCAATAGGGTCAGTTTATATAGCTCTCGTCAGGGGGAGAGGACTAAAGAAGAAGGGAGGAGACGCACCGAATCTGCATAAGTGGACCTGACTGAAGACAGGCAAATGTTGATGCTGCACTAATTCAAATACCAAGGGCTCCGGAGGAAGTGCAGGGAAGAAGTGCCACGGTGGAGGTCGGGACTTTCCAGGCATGTCAGCCAGACCGCCAGTCCCATGATTTCTGAGGAGCCAGCTCTCTGCTATGAAGAAGCTGCACTGACTTCATCATGGCATGGCCTTGTCTCTACCACGTGGAAAGGGCCAAGCCCTGGTTTGGGTAGGGAGTGGTCCCGCTCCTGCCTTGCTCCCTGAGAGATGTCCAGGGTCAGAGCAATGCTCTGCTGTCCCTCATCTGGCCTGGGAGCCCACGGAAGAGACGACACTCTGCAGAGTCAAAATTTGGGTCTAAGGAGATGTTGCTTTGGAAAAGGAGTTCTGCTTTTGTTTCCATAAAAGATGAGGACCTGTGGATTCCTTCCGGGTTGGTGTGGTTTGATGGACCAAGACCCTGAAAAAGATCTCCATGAACACCCAAAAATACTTTACCCAACAAAAAGCAGAAAGCGTTTTGAAGAGAACTATACCCAAATTCCCTAAGTGATTGTTTATAAATGTTTGCTTACATTTAAAGGGGGATGTGATATAGAGATGAATACTTTGTATTGGTATGGACCTTGGTTTATTCATACAAATTTAAGGTCAGTTTTATAGGTATATTTATGCTCTTGATTAAGGTGTTGTGTTTGGGCAGTTCATTTAAAAATATATTGTGTAAATAAGAAATATAGCTTAATAGATAGTCATCTATAATAGTCACGCTTGTAGTCATATTAGTTAGGTTTTCTAAGTGTACAGAAATATATTTCAGATGGATAGGTATTCTCCAAACCTTTCAAAGACTAACAAAATATGGCATTTAAAATGTTTTAAGAACTTAGACTTTTCATGGCAATGAGACACATCTGCTCCTGGCAGGGCCAATCTCCTTCAAGAGGATGATGGGCATTGAAGAAGCTCCTTATGGAGTTGGTTAGCCATTTGGACAAGAAACCGTTCTTCCTGGACTTCTTAATATTATTTTCTATGAACTGGACATGCAGGACCCACAGAAAAAATGGCTGCTGAACTTGCATAAAGGTGAGACCGTCTTTCATGGCTCCTACTTCATGAGAGAACTGCCAGACGGTTTCCAGGACACGGAAGAAAGCAACTGATGAACTTTGCCAGTACAAGGCGTAAGAGATCTTTAAATTTCCTGCTTCATGGAGAAGTCTGCCATCCATATTGTGACTGTAGGATGAGGATGGATGCTACAATGGTACAGAGGAAATCTGGGTGACTGTCCAGGCAGCCGGATGTCTCTGTCAATTCTAGATTTTTAGAAGTTGCTTACAATGCACCGCCTGTTCACTTAGGTAATATTATATACTTTGGGATCTTTGATGGAGTTGAAGAATAGATATAGTTTTCCTTAGTTATGATAAAAGATAGATATTAATATAACTGTAATTCTTGATTGATACCTGTTTTTTATATGTAATTTTACTACATTAAAGTTAAAAACCTTCCCTTTTATTTACACAGCAAAGGGGAGGTGATGTGGGATTCCCCTCTGTATGCTGTGAATATGCTTTATTCCCATTGGTTAATAAAGAAGCTACTTTGGGCCTATTGCAGCGCAGAATGGAGCAAGGCGGGAATTCAAAGCAGATGGAGGAGGAGAGAGTAGGCAGAGTCAGAGAGATGCCATGTATCTGCCGAAGGAAACAGACACCAGAACTTTACCCAGTAAACCACAGCCACATGGCGATACACAGATTAACAGAAATGGTTAATTTAAGACATTAAGAGCTAGCCAGGAATATACCTAAGCTAACAGGCAAAGCAGCATTTTAATTAATACAGTTTCTGTGTTGTTATTTCAGGTCTGAGGGACTGGGAATGAATGAGGAACATCTGCCAACATTCCCCATCAGGCGTGCCTGCAGCTCCTCAAGTCCTACCCTGCCCTAGACACAGGTATGTGGTCATGTGACTTGCCCCGTGCAACAGCTCCAAACTCTGCCACCAAGATAAGATCATAACTAAGGTGTGATGGCTCTGTGGACACAGGTGAGGCAGGGGAGGCCACATCGATATAGGATTCAAAAACAGTGTATTAGGAAGGACACCTGGGACCTAAATTTGAGAGAAGGGAAACGGGAGTCATTACACTCCCTAGCAGAGTGATATCATGTGCGTATAAAATCCCCCACAGGTGTTCAGGGTATTGTGCTCTATGCCTGGTTTAGGGGTCTGTGGAGGGATTAGCCTGGTTTAGGGGTCTGTGGAGGGATTAGCCTGGTTTCATGAGAAAACGCCCATTTTAATTTCCTTGCCGCCCCCAGGCTCCTGTGGGATAAGAGCACCGGGAATCCCGGTCTTACTGGAGGTGGCCTGAGCTGGCGGGGAAAGGACCACAACATAACAGGGAGGCCATGGGAACCCCAGATCAGGAACTAGAGCCTCTGACGCTTCAGTGAAAGACGTAGTTCTTCACTCTCCTTTCTTCCCTTAATTCTGTCAGACAGATCAGCATCTGGGCGAAGACTCAAACGCCTGTTGTCAACAAGACGATTACGGGTATCACGGTAAGCAGCTTGTCCCCAGACACTGCTTCCTGGATACCGTGGTCCAGAGTTGGATCTGCAGTGGGGAAGCTGGGCACTGGAAATTCCCCTCCCACTAGTTAATCTTTCCATGACACGTCAAGTCTCTGTCACTCCGAGAGAGGGAATTCCTACAGGAGCCAGTCAGCTTCATGCTGAAGAGATTGGCAAAGTAAATAAGGAACCACCCTGTCCTCAATCTCTACCCATCATTCAGGAGAGAGATTCATCCAGATCTATGCACACTGATGAACTTGGTCAATAATATTCTAATTTTGAAAATAAAATTTAATAGCCAGATGAACTCAATGAACATGATTCTCCTATGAACATGGATGTAGCAAACTATGTGGGGTTTTTTGTTTTTTGGGTTTGTTTTTTTTTTTGATTTTTCGAGACAGGGTTTCTCTGTAGTTTTTGGTTCCTGTCCTGGAACTAGCTCTTGTAGACCAGGCTAGCCTTGAACTCACAGAGATCCGCCTGCCTCTGCCTCCCGAGTGCTAGGATTAAAGGCGTGTGCCACCACCGCCTGGCTCAGCAAACTATGTTTTTTGAAGTTGGCCCGGAGGTCACAGATATCCACCTGCCTTTGTTCCAAGAGTACTGGGCTCACTGGGGATTTTCATCCTTGATACTTGACTAGGTTTAAACAGTTGTTACTTATATTCTGGAAATTAATTATGTACATGGGTATTTTGACTGTATTATGTCTACGCACTGTGAGCATACCAGAAGAAGGCATGGAATCCCCTGGGACCGGAGTCACAGAGAGTTGTGACCAGCATTGTGGATACTAGGAATCCAACGCAGGTTGCCTGATGAGCAGCCAGTGCTCTTACCTGCTAAGCTAACTCTCTAGTCCATCCCCTATTATGCCCTTAATTTCAACATTCAGGAGGAAGAGGCAGGGGATGTCTTTGAGTTCCTGACTAGCCTGATTTACACAGCAAGTTCTAGGTCAGGGAGACTTACACAGTAAGATCCTCTCTGGAAAAAAAATACTATTATCTGAAGAGGTTAGTAAAAATATTCCTCCTACAGCTGCTGAGATGGCTCAGCAATGAAAAGCACTTGCAGTTCTTGCAAAGGACCAGAGTTGGATTCCCAACCCAGACATTAGACCACACACGTCCTCCAGTACATAATTTTTAAATAAATCATCAACCTAAGTCGTGGGTCAGGACTGAGTGCAGAGCTTTCCTTATTCACTTTATAAATCTGATGTACGGCATGAGGCTGACTGTCTTCCCTAAGAATATCCAATGGGAGTGTCAGGAAACTAACTGTCTTGGAAAGACTAATGACTGGGAGAGAAATCTCCAGAACTCTGTTTCCCCCCCTGCAGATCCATCTCTGTTCCCTGGTACCCTGAAACCAGTGTCTGGGGACAAGTTGCTCACCCTGAAACCTGTAATTGTCCTGTTGACAACATCCTTTTGAGTCCCAGCCCAGGTGCTGATTTGGGCTGACAGAATCAAAGAAGCAAAGGAAAGCAAAGACCGATGTCTATCATTGAAGTGACCAGATCTGGTCCCTGGTCTGGGCTTGCCATGTCTTCACTGCTCTGTCAGGGTCCTTTCCTGACCAGCTCAGTCCACCTGCAATGAGCCTTGGTTTACTGGTGATCTCATCAAACAGGAGTCTGAAGGAGCCATGGAAATTAGGATGGGAGTTGGTTGCTGTGTCGGTGGTCATACAGTCCACGTCCCCAGTGAACATGGAGGAGAAGAGGCTGAGAAGGATAATGTGTTACTGCAGAACTCTGGTGATTCCCAGCTAAGACACTGGTGTAATCTTTACACATAAGTACAATACTCTGGGTACCCATGGAGAACCTTCTAAATGATATCATATTGTCAATCTTGGGACTAAAATGGCCACTGTCTCATGTCTGCGAGACTTAGGATGTAGGTGTCTGTCCTCTATCCTTTTCTTGGCTCCTGTGAAGATGTGGCCCTTCCTTTATCGCATCTGTGTCCACACACACATCATGCCTTAGTTCTGATCTTATCTGGGGGGCGGAGTTTGGGGCTGTGGCATTGGGTAATTCCCATGGCTATGTAGCTGTAGCTTGGCAGTGTGGGAAGTGGGAAGCAGCAGACGTGCTGGGGGGAACTTGGGCTGGACAGGATGTCTCACGGGCATACAGGAGAAGATCTCCATCAACTCCACAATCAACCTTTCCTTTTCTAGGCTCCACTTTGAAGAAGTCTGTTTCTCAGATTTACTCCTCAGCAAATGTTTTAGAATCTGCCAAGCGCCTCGCTCTCCTCCAGTTCCTGGGATCCAGCATGAAAAGCAGGCAAAAATCACTACCTTTGGAATGGGAAAAAGACTTGGTTATTAAAAGTGCTTACTGCTCTTGCAAGTGGCCTGAGTTCATTTGAGAAACTCCTCAAGGGGCCCCTCACAAACTCCTGTTCTTATAGTTCTTTGGGATTTGATGTCATCCCTTAGATTCCACAGATGCTGCCGCTTTTTTGGCATGTATAACATACACGCAAATAAAGAAAGAACAAAAAAATTATGAAAAAGGTATACTTTCTGCAAATGAAAATTTAGGGTATTTGTGAAGTTATCTTATGTGCCCTAAGTTAATTTGGATTACTCACTTTTTCTATTGCTGTGACAAATCTTTTTTTAAAAAAATGAAAACAGTGCGCTCTCTGAAAATAAGATATTAGGGTAGCTGTGAAGTTGTCTTAAATGCTCTAAGTTAATTTGTATTAGCTTCTTTCTTCTGTCTCTGTGACAAATCTCCATGGTCAAAACCAAGTGAGGAGGAAAGAGTTTCTTTCATCTGACAAGCCCGGGTCACACTCCATCTCTGAGGAAGTTAGTGCAGGAACTAAGACAGGAACCTGACAGCAGGAACTGAAGCAAAGTCCATGGAAAGGCTGCTTTAGGCTTCGAATGAAGCAGAAAGAAAAAGGTACAGTGGAGGAGAAAGATTATTGTAGATATACGGGAGAACAGGGAAGTCTGGAAGAGTCTGTTGAGGAGACAACCAGACTGAGCCAGACCAAGATGCCAGGCATACAAAGGGCAGATGGCAGAGACCAGGAGACCAAAATGCTTGGATTACATAAGGAAGGGCATCAGGGGAGGGAAGCACAGTCTAATTCCTAGGCTGGAGAAGTTTACAGTAGGGGCGGGGATAAGAAGGGCGGGGAGGACCCTGTAACAACTAGAAACTGAGGGATGCAGGGAGAACCTGGCAAACAGGTCCACCTTTTGTGTGTCCAATGCAGACCTCACCCTTAGCCCTGATTTGAGAATTGGGACCTAATATCCCAGCCTTTCTGCTGTTAACAAGTCTTTCCTATGACTACTTCCTGTTGATGTTGCAGTATCATTTTGTGGGGTTGGGCAGGAACGCTGAAATGCAGGCCACAACTTGAATGCGTATTCTGCGGAAGCACCTGGAGCTGTGGAGTTGCTGCAGGGTCTGCAGCTGTGAAATCTGCTGGGACGGATAGACCTCGGAGAGAAGGTAAAGCTAAGGAGTTTAGTTTAGTTTTTTATCCTGGGTGTACATTTGAAACATCTAGACCCATGGTCTTGTTAGTTTGCGGAGGAGAGAGATTCCACCCTCAAGAAGAGGCAGAAGAGGAGAAGCCTTTGGCTGCTAGTAAGCAGGAATCCATATCTGGGGGGCTTTGACTTGTGAGAGGTGGTCACTCCCTGACTCTTACAAGAATTTCTTTTAACTTTATAAAAAGAGATGAATGTTTTAGATATGTTAACACTATTCACGTTTATAATCTGCACTGAAGTCCACATGGTAGAAAGGCAAGAGACTCAGCCTGTGAGTCATAGAAAAGCCTGGGAACTCAGAATGCTTCTGTTAAGGTCACTAACGCTCCGATTAGACAGAGATATTTGTTTCAGAAGCACTTTCAAGTCTTCTCGCAGAAGACAACCAAAGAACTTTAAAATCTCCAAAGTTAAAACCCTGAACTTTTGAAGCTCAATATCACAATAGCACAGACAGGGGGAAAATCTAAAATATTTCTCATTTTACATGCTTGTAAATCACTTTCTTACACCTTTACAAATTGTATTTACACACCTGAAAACACCTTCTTAGATCTTCATAGCTTGTATAAGCTTTAAACGTTTTCTTTCTAGCCATTGAACACAGATGGCTGGCTAATGAGAGCAGTCATTGCAAACCAAATACCTTTAAATAAAGGAATGGTAAAAAAGTTTATTGAAATCTGTTTGGTGAGTTTATCTCCTTTCAGAGCCTGGTAGCGAGGTAAGCTGTCTTCCTTGTCTGGAGACCTATTAGATCCCCAGTGAGTGGGGAGCTGCATGGGAGAGAGAGCAAGAGTGAGGAAGACGGTAGGGAGGAGGAGGAGGCACCTGGGAGGGCTGCCTCTTCTATATTGAAGTTAGAAAGTGTGGCACCAGAGGGCTCTGTGATCTAGTCAATCTCTGGAGGGTGTGGGGGAAATGCCCTGAGTTTCCTCTGCACAGGGAATAAATGCCGGTAAGAGTGTGACAAGAATTTCAATCTGGGCTTCCCCACGTGGACTGAGAAGCTTGTCAGCGAGAAAAATACAGCATATCACAGAAGAAAGGCAACCCTTGTCCTTGTGATTAGAGCCGACAGGGAGAGTGAAGGAGTTCCTGGCTTACGACTGCGGCTTTTGTAGTAAAAGTAGAAAAAGCAGAGTTCCTCGGAGCCGCTTACCCAGTAGAAGGGGAGAGACAGGTGCTTAGAGCAGGTGGAGGAGAAACTGCTGCAGATCTGTACTGGGGGAGGCTTTGGGGAGACAGGGAGGGTTCCAGTTGGGGGGGGGCAAGTGTCTTAGTGAGCAGAAAGTTGTCCCTGTGGTGAGTAACCCAGGGCATCGTAGACCCCAGGAGTCAGGGAGAGGACACTTACTGAGTAGGCAAGGAGAGATGGAGGGTTTGCTAAGGCAGAGGGAAGCAGCAGCTGTACTAGCAGATTCTAGGGTCAAATTTGTAGGGTGACAAAGTCAACAGAAAGAAATGATCCCTACAAACATTAGGAGAGCAAGGCCAGCAGCTTGGCTTGTAGCAGCTCAGTTCCTTGGGAGAGAACTCATTTAAGACACTAGATGAATGGGAAAAAAAAAGATGAAATAAAAAAAGGAAGGAAATGAATACTCCCAGCTACGGTGGAGGAGAAAGAGCATTATAGATAAAAGGGTGAGCAGAGCCAGAGACAGGAACATAGCGGGGAGTCCATAGTGGGCAGGACCAGGCTGAGCCATGGGAGGGCGGGTGTGGAAGGCGAGAGACCAGAGCAGTTGCAGACCAAGATGAACTACCTGGACCAAGAGACTGGCCAGGAGAGTAGTAAAAAAAAAAAAAAGACCAGGTAACAGAAAAGGCTGGGTTATAAAGGGTAAGGCAACTGCGGGGAGGGCAGCTGTGTGGATGGAAGAACAGCAACACACCTAGTTGGGAGAAATTTAGGACAAGGGGCAATTGATCCTGAACTTGCAAAAAGTCCTGTTGCCAGAACTCCGCCTGCCGGTATTGCTGACGCGTTATAGCCCCTAGTCTGTCAGAAACCAGGCTTGGCCTCTGACAAATTTGGTGAGAGTACCACAGAGACCCATGGTTGGACAATGACAGCAACACTCCACAGTTCTGTCAGTCAATGTCCACAACAGAAGACATTGACTCCGGACTCAATCACAGAACTGAGAAAAATCAAGGAATCTAAACATCTCTTGATGGAACAACAGACTCAAGCCTGAACAGACTGACTGCCAACATAAAGAACAGAACAGACCCTGGGCAGACCCTACACGTACCTGAGATCCTTTGACTGCATGTCTTGGTGGGACAGGCATATTGAAAGAGAGGGATTAGGAGCTAGCAAGAAGACAGAGGTGGGAAGGGACTCTGTGAAAGCCCAGGGTGAAGGAGAAGTGCACACACAGGGCTCACTGGTCCCCACACAGCCCTCAACTCTCAAGAGAGGCAATGGAGTTAGCACAGCACACACGATTCTGGAAGATTCTGAGACTTTATTTTCTCCAAGTTTTACTCACCTTTAGTACACTAATCAAATACCCACTGTGAAAGAAGTTACACAACCATAAAAAAAATGTTTAGTTTCAAGAAAACGGAATAACTTGTAGCTCAGTGAAAACTAAATCTCAGTACAAGCTGGAGGTCTGCCAGCCGTGACTGGGGAAGGAATGATGATCGGTGTGTGGATGGGACTGACTGCTGCCCAGGGCGGGGCTGCACTCATCACCTGGTCACACTGCGCTCACAGGAGACAGACCCAGTCACCGTCAGATGCAGGAAGCGAAGCCAGCAGTTCTTGAGGCCACAGTGGGAAAAGGGAAAACAGACTAAATCCTGTTAGTCTCAGTCCAGCTGTCCTATCCTGTAGGAGAAAAGACCAAGGAAGAAATTCAGATCAGTATCTTAGACGGTGATATTCTGAGCAGCTCATCACACATCCAAATGGCCCCAATCCCTAGAGCCCCCAGGCCCCAGGGACTTTCCTCTGACCTCTCCCTGTCACACACCAGGCCCTTGCAAATGTCACTTTTTAAAGCTGCAACAGAAGGCTGGACATCCTAAAACGTTAGCTCCAAGTGGAAGGGGAAACAAGAGCAGATCAAAGCCTCTGGAGATGAAATAAACGAGGAGGTGTGAGCTGGCTGAGAACCTCCATGAGCTCCTGTCTATACTGGCACAGGTGTCTCAGGCATGAGCCCCCAGCATAAGGACTGGCAAGCATGAACATAGCTGCCTCATTTTTTAACTCCTGGGAATGATCCCTTTTATTAGAGTTCATGCGAACATCAGGATCTAGAGGGACTAGAGGAAGATCCTGGTCTCTATCTCAGGGAAGTTTCCAGTACTGGGAATAGAGATCCAGAGAAAGATCAGGAAACATGATGGAAGACTGCCCTTGCAGAGGACCAACTGCACTCCTGCGTATCTGTCCTTAGTAGGGACCCTCCCCTCTGACCTCTGAGAGCTGAGGACCAGATCTCTACCTCCTCTACCACTGCAAGGACGAATCTGTTCATTATTTCCTTATGCTTCACACTGGAGTTAATGTCAGCATCAGCGCAAGACAGAACGAGCAACCGTGTGGGCGCAACTGCGCGCTCATGCGGCAGGGAACACTCTCAGCTTGGGCTAGATAAACCCACAGAGACAGGAACTCAGGCCCTGTCCTTTTCTTACCTTTAGTCCTCCTCTTCCACATCAGAGAAGTCACCACAGCTCCGATCAGCACAGCTCCAAGGACCGGGCCAGTCACAATTGGCATGATGGGGACCGAGGGCTGAGGAGGCTCTGACAGAAGAACGGGAGGGACGGTGAGGCCTCTGACCTCCAGGTGTCAACCATGACCCTGCTCCAGTTCTCCCCAAACCTCCCACTCTCTGAGAATAGGCTCTGCGCTCACTCCCAGTCCTTACCCCATCTCAGGGTGAGGGGCTCAGGCAGCCCCTCATGGTGCACATGGCATGTGTATCTCTGCTCCTCCCCAGAAGGCACCACCACAGCTGCCCACTTCTGGAAGGTTCCATCCCCTGCAGGCCTGGTCTCCACCAGCTCTACATCCAGAGTTTGGTTGCTCCCATCCCTCTGCCAGGTCAGGGTGATCTCAGCAGGGTAGAAGTTCAGGGCCAAGCACCTCAGGGTGATTTTTCTGTCAGTTCTGACTTTATGGGTTACAAGGATTTTGGGAGCGTCTGAGGGAAATAATTGAAAACTTCAGTCATTTTTCATTCTTCCCGGGGATCCATCAGTTCTCGTGTTTCCTCATGTTGAATGGAAGGGAGGGTTGGCTTACAGGGGTTTTACAGACCCCACGCTGCAGCCTAAGCTCAGGATACAGATCGGGTAATCTATTCTTTGGAAAGTTTCAGAACCAACATGAACCAGCTCAGAGCAGGAGACTCTGGATCTCCTTCTAGAATCATGGACTTCTGGTTCTGACTGGATGGAGACGAAAGACTCAGAAACACTGGGGACAGACCTCCAAAGTCACTGTGCGTGGATAGTGAACCTGCCTGATGGAGGTTGTAATTCATAAGGCAGATGGAAGGGAACTGCTCTTAACCGAAGGACTTAACTGTCCTGAGTGAAGGCTGAGTCCTCCAGAGAATCCCTCCCTCTCATGGAATCAGGAAACCCTCTTGAGAGCCCTCTTCTCCCTTGCATGCAAGTTAGTATTCCATCTGCTCCCTGCTGAGGAGAAATCCTCAGGGGACAGGATGGGGCAGTATCTGTCCTTACCTGTTCTCAGCAAAATCTCCTCCCCGTAGTGCAGCTGTGCCAGGAGCAACTCAACGCATTCATCCTTCAAGTAAGTCTTCACCTCTTCTGCAAACCCTGCCCTTTCCCACTCTTGCCTGATCCTCTTAGCAGCCTTGCATGCCGAGGTCCAGGTGCACAGGTCCTCGTTCAGTGCGATGTAATCCTGGCCACCGAAGGTTAATTCGTGGAACCCGCGATTGAAGTACCCTCTGGGCAGCACAATGCAGCCATACCTCCTCTGGATTGTGTGATATCCTGGCCAAGCATGCTCTCTCAGCCACTCCCACAAGGCCAGGCCCCTTCGTGGGGCCCTCTGGTGGGTCGGTCCCTCCCATGTGACCTTTCTAAGTGGACTTAAACTGCTCAGAAAGCCCTCTTGGTGTCTCGTGGATCTCTGGAGCCTAGCCTCTACAGGTTACATTTTCCAGGGATAAACCTTGGACACGGCACACTGGGACAAGGGCGCTGGAGGGTTGGGATTTCTGACTGGGGTTCACCTACCAGACATGCTCTGGTTATAGATGCGGAGCGCTTTCTTCATTACTTCTTGGAAGAAATTTTTTTCTTGCAAGATGCTCTGTGTCTCCTCCAACCAATACTGTGGCTCCTGCTGATCCACCCACGGTGCCCGGTGCTCCACGCTCAGATTCTCTGCCCTGCTGTTGAATCCCATGAATTGTGTGTCGTTCACATAGCTGGCAGAGATGAACTGGGATTCCACGAGGCCGGGCCAGGTCAGGAGGGTTTGGAAATGGCTCAGCCGGTATGAACCTAGGTGCAAGGGGGCCTTTAGATCTCTGTCCTCCACTTAGTCCATGCCTGTCCACAGCCGAGGCCCTGAGGACAGGATGCAAACTGGGAAAGGGAACTGAAGTTTCTGGCTGGGCTAGGGAGGAGACAGGCTTCTCTGGACCTGCACCCCTAAGGGTAGAGTCCATTTGCTTTCCCAGGTTAGGTCCTTTCCCTTCAGATTCCCACCCTCACCTTTGGTCAGAGCCAGGGTGACCAGGAGCAGCAGGAGGAGAGTCTGGGATGCAAGGGTCCTCATCCTGATTAAAGAGCAGAGACTGAGTCGCTAGAATCTGTGTTCATCTGATGATCTTAAAGTGCAAGAGGCCGATTGGCTTCTCTTAGAATTCCCAAGGGTAATGAGAGAGAGCATTGGGATTGGGTCATGGGAAGATGAATTCATGTTAGAGGAACCTCTAGGGCCCTGCTTTCCTGGCTCGGAGCCAGCTCGGGGACCTGGTATCCTAGGAGCAGTGAGTTGCTTACCCTGATCTTTGTCCTCCTGGTCCTGTTCACAACATCCTTGTGAGACAAACTGAAGGTCTGTTGAGTGGGCTATTCTCAAACACGGTGATGTCAGGGTGTGTGTCTATGCAGGCTCAGAAATGGATTGTCTCTCAAAGGCACTCATGCCTGTGTGGACTCCCAATCCATGTTCACCAAGTTAGGAACTGAGAATTCTGAGACATTTACTTCAGTGAACATTAATAACAAATCTCATATAACTACAATGCCTAGAAACGAAGTAACTGTTTTCCAAAGTACAACGATATGGTAAAAATAATAGATGCTTACATGTCTACCTGTCCTTATCCACATCTTCCCAATGGAGTGCCTTTGATTCCCCCTTTAACCTTTTAATTTTATGTGCAGTGTAGGAAATGCAGCTTCACAGAATATACAGAAAGAATGTTTTTATATTTCTTTTTATTTTCTTTTCATGTATTTGTTTGTATGTCTATGTCTGTGTGAAATTTTGACGTGAGGCAGAAGAGGGTGCTGCAATCTTTGGAGTAGGGTACTCAGGAGGTTGTGAGCAGCCAGACTTCTGGGACTCCAACTCTGGTCCTCTTCAAGAGAAGCAAGGGATCTACACTGTGTAGCCATCTCTCCAGACACAGGGTGGGGGTGGGGTATTTTTTTTTAGCCTGGCTTGGATTGCAAGACATCCACATGCCTCTGCCCACTGAGTACTGAGATAGAAGCATGGGTCGCTGCATAGTTTAATTGGAGATTTCTATCTTAGATATTTCACTAGGTTGACGTAGGTGCTACCTACATTCTGGAACTCAAAACATCATTGAATCCTTCATAGTTTTCTGCATCCTTGTCATTGGAGAGTCTTGCTCATTGAGTGGATGTTGTATTGACGGAATGTTACTTTCAGATGTAGAATACTGTTGACCAAGTTTAGAGGCATTTTGGTGCTTGTACATTTCAATAAATTTTATCAAACTTCGGTTGTCAGGACCGAGAGATGAACCCAGGGACTCAGGGTGAGTCACTGGACCTGTTTGTGCCTCTTCCCACGAGGGCCACATTTAATAAACTCCTTTCTCTGCCCTTTTCACTGTAATTATGTTCAATTATTCTACTGTGATGGTCAACCCTAGCCTATTATACCTGTCAGAAACCAGGCTTTGACCCTAAAACATCAGATGACACCACCATAGAGATTCCTGGAGTCAAGGGTTTATGGGCCTCAAAGGACAATGAAAGACACATCTATGTTGCGGTCAGAGAGTGGGGGTGATCCTGGGGAGAATGACAGCAGCCACATTCCCTGTAAATGCCAGAAACGAAAACAGAGGAGCCTGGGATGTCCACCTCCTCAGGATGCAGGACAACAGGACACACAGCTACGGTTCTCTAGAATCCACAGGGAATACACAGTTTGTCAGTATCAACTGTCTGGAGTGGTGGGTGATGACCAGACATGTCTGAAAATATTAGCAAAGCGAAGTAGGAAATTTTACAAAACAGAATAAGGAATAATGTCCTGAGTTCCTAAAGGGAATTCGTGTGTCCATAGAGCATCCCCACCCTGTGAGAAGGAGTTGCCAGAGCCCTGATTAAGACAGAGTCCCGAAATACCACCGCGATTGTAACAGGAGGAATCATTTGGGAGCAGTTGGGAAGAGACTGCGTGAGAGCCCAGGGTGTTCTGAGCTATAGCTGTGCACAGCCCAGGCCACACAACTCCACACCGTTTCCAGCTGTCACGCTAGGCAATAGACTTAGCATAGCACGCATGAATTCCGTAAGATTCCGAGCCTTTATTTTCTCCATCACCTTTCACTCATCTTTGGGACACTAATCAATCACCCACTCTGGCAAGAAGCTGCACAACCATAAAAAAAAAAATGCTTAATTAAAAACAGAAGCATTTGGTGGTGGTGGCTCACACCTTTTATCTCAGCTGGACTGAGAGACGAGAGATCTCAGTTAGTTCAAGGTCAGCCTGGTCTACTGAGCTCTTTCCAAAGGATACAGGGCTACACAGAGAAACCTTTTTTTTT